>NC_072739.1:121646344-121946344 GCF_026930045.1 Uloborus diversus
ATCATACCATCTACTATACCCGATGCCGACGGTAACGCTATACAATATCATCATACGATTTTCATGAAACTTTCTTAAATCTTGCTCATTGACATCTAAAACTTATCCATATTCTTTTTTTTTTTTTAATTTATCATTCATAATTGCTGCGCAATTATTTTTTGAAATTCGTTAAAAAACATCCTTTTTGAGCCACAAATAAAATAAATAAATACCTTTTTGCTGAAAAGTAAAGTATGAAATAGCAACGTCAAAAAGCACAAATTGCAGATTACTGCAGACACGTGTTTCGGCGTTACAAGGAACGTCTTTTTCAAAGCAAAAAGTAATGAGCTTATGGGTGAAAAGACACCCGTGTGTCGGATGTCTTATCATCCATAAGCTCATTACTTTTTGCTTTGAAAAAGGCGTTCCTTGTAACGCCGAAACACGCTTCTGCAATTTGTGCTTTTTAACGTTGTTATTGCATACTTCACACTTTTTAGTTGCCTGCAATGATTTAAAATGTTATAACTCAACTTCTATGGGAGCTACAGAGCTGGGTAATAGCTTATTTTAAAGAGAACTGGGAGCAGTTTAACCTGATATGTGATTTTAATGCTTTTCGTAAAAAAAGAAATTTCACAAAATCTTAAAATTCAAAAACTTTGAGACATAGTTTTATTTTAACTGAGAAAATACACATGCATTTTTTGATGTGTTTTATTGAACAAAATCCAAAACTTTTTTTTGAGTTCGACCATAAAATGATTAGCAGTAGCAGAAAATAATGTAATTTTGCTGTTTTCAATAAAAATAGAATTTGAGACTTGAAGGATGCGAGCATGCTTGTGCACGGGCATCCATACAATGTAATTTTTGAGGGGGGGGGTCTAATTATTTCAAGGCTTTAATTTGAAGACAAAGAAAAAAAAATTAATTTGAATTCTGAAATTTTGAATTCAAATTATGTTTTTCGCAATCACGAACTGAGACAGGATCCTATTCATTGGAGTTATTGTTTCTAGAAACAACTTCTGTCCTCCCCCCCAAGCCTGCCTCTCCTCCTGGGCAGTTACGTGTGCATAGTTGTGTGTGTGTGTAGGCTTGTGTGTGTGTGTAGACCAGTGTGTATGCACGTAGGCGTGTGTGTGTGTGTGTATGTGTGTGAGTGTGTGAGCGTGCGTGTGTCTAAGACATGGACGCCTTCGACCAGGAGAAGCGGATAGCTCAGGACCGGAGCAGCCGCGCCGCGCCGCCTGCAGAGGACGGTGGGCGGTGGTGCTGTAGAGGAAGGAGGCTTCTGGTCTAAGCTGCAAAGGACACGGAACATCAAAAACGGTCAAATGAGAACCGTAAGCAATCGTGATTGCTCAAAAAAAAAAAAAAAAAAAAAAAAAAAAACTTTTACTTTCTTTTTTTTCTATTTGCAAAGTAATAAAAGGAAAGTTCAATTCACGAAAATGTTCATCATTAATCATTTTTTTAAAACTTCTAATCATTTTAAAGAAAAAATAGCTCATCATTTACTTCAGAAAACAGGTGGAAATTTATTATCTAAAATACATCGTTATAATTCTAAAAAAAAAAAAAGTATGTAGATGAAATTATTAAAAAATTTCAAATTCAGAAGGTTTTAATTGCAGTCATTTATTAATTCCTTGTGTTGAAATATTTTGAATTTTATTTGTGCTCAAAATTTTATTAAAATAAATTGATCGTAACAATATAAAGAGGGGGTTTGAGCTCGTATTTTATCATTCGGTAACATTCGGAGATTCATTCGGAAAACTGAGAATTTTCACCCTCCCAAAAATTTAAGCTCCGTGCACTCCTGTCTTTAAAAATTATTCGTGAGTGATAACATAATTTTTTGATTGCTCTCGATCTCTATTTATCGACGATTTTCATCAGAATGAAGATTTGAAACTCGTTGCTGGCGAAATCACTGCATTTGGCGACGTTTAAATGTGGCAACCTCGAACAAACAAGTGACGGAAATCTGACGTAACCCAGGCAGTCAGTTCTCGGCATGATCGGCTCTAAAACGAGCGCGAAGACCTTGGCTCTTGCCATAGTATTTCTAGTAAGCTAGTGGAAATGAATGACTGGTTTTTCTCGTTGGATCTAAATCTTCATCTCTGCTAACGGTAAATTGAAGGATTCTAGTGAGCATTGTCAACGTGGAAGCATTTTGTAATTATTCAACCCTTGTTGAATTATTACTCCTTCAGAAAAGTTCAAAACTAGATCTAATATGGCAGTGACAGAGAAGAAATTGGGCATGGTAGAAGTAAATAAAAAAGATGTGTACATCAAATCGTTTATAGCTGGAGGTAAGTTTTTCTTTTTCTCTCATTAGACATAATGGTTTTCAAGACAAACTAAAAAACTGTCAGTGTTCACATAGTTGCGGGTTTCAAGTTCGTTGTTTAGATTTTGAAGCTTTATAGTGATGCAGACATTTTTCGCGAAGAAATTATATGATTGAAGCAATGTTTGTGTCGAAGTCATTTGAATTTTAGTTTATGATGATTATTATATCACACGTGTGTGACATTCCTGACAATTCCTTCATCATTTCATATTCCTGATGACTCATGACCTACCACTCGGGAGATTTACCTCAAATGTTTTCACAAAAAACCGCGGGGAAAAAAGTTTCTTACTGATATTACTTTTTTTTTTTTTTTTTTCATTTTTCGTATTTCAATTTGGTTATCTTTGTTTTGGTGTTTATGACTAAGAAAGTATGTTAAGTCAAGCCATACACAGTGTACAATTGACGTTGCCTGGGATTTCTTAGTAGATTCAAATTAGTTAATTTCATTTTTTCATGAAAATACTCTTTATGTGTTAAATATAATTCATATATTACGTAAGTTGAGTTTTGCTCTTACTTTAAAACAGCTGTATTGAAATTGAATGCGTGCCAATAGTTTTTGGCTGTTGTTCAAGTTTGTTGCTTTTACATTAGGGGATATGATTTAAACATCTGTCAAACTGTATTAAGTTCCCTGAATACACAAATATTTACTAACTAGAAAAACGAATATTTTTTTGCAATACATATTATGCTTGCGGTTTCATAAATGATTTATAGTGCTGTTTTTTCCAAGGAATGTTTCTTTTTTTAAATTTCAAAACATATTTTGTTTTTGCCAAAGGTTTTGTTTATCATTTTGTTAAAGTAAAATTTTTTCAACAAATAAGTATTTTAGTCTCTGAATTGATACAAAATATCAAAAAGAGGTTTTGTCTTCACATTTTTATGTGTACTGTTTGATGAGTTTGCTTGTCTAATTCGCCTTCATTTGAGTTTTAATATACATGTGCAGAAATCATTGTTATTATTGACAAATGAAAATGATGATCCTGAATATATCTGTAATGCAATTTTTAACCTTTAAAGCAGTGGTCTCGAAACTATGGCACGCAGGCCATAGTTGCCTGCAAATATTTAATATCTAATAATATTATATATTCAAAAAAAAACTTGTGAACTTTTTTTAAATATCATCCAAACGTAAGATATGAAAACTTCAAAAATTTTGTCTGTGCTTGAAAATTTATCATAACAGACAGGACCAAGATCCATCAAAAAAAAAAAAAAAAAAAAAAAAAAAAAAAAAAAAAAAAACCTAAAAAACCATAGGATCTTTCCCAAAAAAGTTGTTAAATCTAAACATCTTTAACTTGAGGGTTGCAGGTATGGGACATTTAACCAATGTCCTGAATTCTTACTTCAATTAATTTAACTGAATTTAAGGTTGAGAGACAGCACAAGATTTGAACAAAAACTATTTATTAAAAACAGATTAAAATATGGTCGAGGTTTACACGCTAGTGTGAAGAAAAATGAAACAAGCGCTGACCGCCACAACACCACGGGCAGTTTTATACATAGGACAACACACTGTTGCTACACAAAAAGTAAAGGTATTAGAAAAATAGACAAGTTTGGCAAGTTTCTGCCGAGGTAGTTTAAAACCACTGGTAGAAACCGGTTAAAACCAGCATAGCAAAAACCACTTTCTGCCACATTTGCGGCAGAAACTGGCAAAAACTCACAAAATGAAAAATTAATTCTTGATATGCAATGGAAAAAATAATTGTTAACCTTATAAAATTATCACAATTCAAAATCAAATGTTACATTGTTGGGACCCTGCAATTGCCTCTTAGAAAAGGTGGTTTCAAAAATCTAAACAGGTTCTCAATTTAATATGCACAAACGAGAAACTTTAGAATATTCTTGAAACAGAAGAGCTAGCAGACAATGCATCAAGGAGCAAGCAATGTTCGTGAAAATTTCATCTATTGTATAACTGGTCTACCATGTAGTAACTGGGGTTGTGGTAAAAATTTGACTGGAAAAATAAGTTTTGAGAAATGGGGCCAATTTGTTTTGAAAAGCTGTGACATTAGGTGTAAAATTCTGGCACTTTCTTCTTGAAGCACATTTCAATCACAAACAATTTAGAGGAAGCATATAAGTGAGCAAATTACAATCAGTAATGCCTGTTTAATTCTGTATGTCACTCCTCTTTCCTAAGCACCTCTGTATGATTTTTTATCCTTTGTTAAATTAATGCAAATACTACGAACCTCTGCAATTGAAAAGTTCCCTTTATGAACTAAATCAATGGCACTAGCATTGGATTTTATTTTTTTAAAAGATGAAATGATGTTTAATTTTTTAGTTTACTTAAACAAATATCATTTACTAATTACTTGAGTTATTAAAGACACTTTTAAGTTTTTGCCAGTTTCAGCCGGTTTTTACTGTTTATAACCAGTTTGCCACTGGTACGGCAAAAACTAGTTTCTGCCAGCAGAAAGACAACTCTGAAAATAGAACAAGGTTAATTTGCATAAACATTATTAATAATTTAACAAGAACACAAGACATATCCTACAATTTAAATTTTCTATTTTCAGTTCCAACAAAAGTGAAAGAATAGAAAAAAAGGTACAAAATTTCGCTAAGGCAGTTTTTGAGAGCATATGAGTGGTAATTAATGCAAATCTAACAGCTTAACTCATGTTTTTCTTAAGATTTTCATGAATTATCAATTATGTACACAATAACTTTCCCTGAAGAAACACTTACACATGAATTAGACTTATATTATTTACTCCAAAGTATTTTAAGATGTAATAAACACTTGGTAATAATTTCATTAAGCAAGTATGGCCTGTTTAAGTAAAAAACAATTGATATTTAGTAATGTCTAACCAAAGAATACATAGATTAAAATTTACTGCTTGCATGAAATAATGTTTCCTAAACATATATCTTTACTAATAATAAAGCTGTAAGTCTCTGTCTGGATATCCGGATTTCTGTGACCCGCATAGCGCCTAGACCGTTTGGTCGATTTTCATGAAATTTGGCATAAAGTTAATTTGTAGCATGGGTGCACCTCGAAGCGATTTTTCGAAAATTCAATTTTGTTCAGTTTTAAGAAAATTTTACCCAGCAAATTATAATAACGTGGAACCGTAACATATGCGAGCCATTTAACATAGCAAATAGGTGAGAAATTCATCATCCATTATTTGTAAATATACAGGCAAACCAAATGATTTTTTTAAATTTTCTACTACGGGCAAATCCGTGCGGGTACCACTAGTACAAAATAAAATAAATAATTATGATCTGAAAATGTTGACACTTTTGTTTATTTTATAATTTCTAGTTTTGGTTTCTAACTTGAAAAATGAAATAAATGAATCAAAGTGAGGGGCGGGGGGTTGATCGCCGTCAGATAGGCTAAATTAAAGAACTCGTAAGATTAGATATAAAAGAAAGTTTCTTTGATGGTCACAATATACTAGTTTGTAAATTGTGATATTGTAAACGTTTTTTTTTTTTAATTTTCGAGTTTTATGCATTTGTAGGGGAGAGGGGGCACATGTGAACAAAAACGATATTTTTCTATATTTTTCATTATTGATTTGAGATAAAAAAGAAAAAGGTGCTAAATATGATAAATCAAACATTTGCTAATATTTTCATGCAGTTATCCCCCTTCTACAAGAGGAAAATCCAACCTAAAAATTAATTCTAAAATATGTTACATTTTGTTCACATCTACCCCGGTGGGGGGGGGGGGCAGTCGTAAACACACCTGGGACACAAGTGAACCGATACATAAATGGTATAAAATGCAGCTAAGCATATCTTTAAGTACTCTTTATTACACATTAATAAACACAATGAAAATATAAATATTGAGTACATAATAAATTAACTTGATTCAACGAACATTATAGCCTTCAAGTTTTACAGAAAAAGAAACTGAAGAAGCAGCTCGATATGTGCTACCTAAAATTGTAGGTGGGGGTAATTTTAGCAGAATATCATCAGTGTTTACCATCGATGTATCATCTGTTTCTGGAAATACAAAGGTTTCATTCTTGTGATTCCTCATGAATTTAACATTTGCTTCATCACTCTCCATTTTCTGGATACGGCCAACATAGTGAATTTTTGTCTTTTTTGTAGTGAATTCTACGAGGACAAAGTCATTCTCAGCTAAATTTTCTGGTGCAAGGTTGACTTCAGCACAAATTTCTTGATGGCTACTCTCTTCAAAGCTAATGTCGAACTCGGAGTCACTGACTACAACCTTTGACTTCTCCTTTTTCAACAGTTCAGCAAGTTCTAACTTTCTTTTCTTTGCAACTCTTACACATTTTATCTTCATTTTCTCTGCCTTTTCTTCCATAGCTTTGACAACAATATCTTTTTCGGGGATGTCTGTCAAAATTCTTGATTTTCTTTTTTGGCTCTGCTTACTTTTCCCTAGAGTGGAATCGTGAAATTCTATTCTAGGCAATGGTCTCACACATTCTGGGGTAGGACTTGAATGTGCATTGCAGCTGGTGGAGGCATCCTCAGGATTAACTGGCATTAAGCTTGTTATTTGAGTTGTTATGAAATCAGCGTCAGTAAAAGCAAGCCGAGGTAACGGCCAAATTCCTGGTTTAGAAAACCCCGATTTAATATTTTTGGATGTAAAGGCTGCTATGAAAGCTGGTGAACACTGACCAGTTTCATATATAGTTATTCTTTTTCCTGGGTGTAATGTCAACCAGTCATTGAAAGAAGTTTTCAGTGCAGATTTAAAGGGGCCATAAACACCTACATCCAAAGACTGTAAGCAGCGTGAACAATGAGGGGGGAATGTAAGGAGTACTGTTCCATTCTCATGACAAAATAATATTACATCCAAACTGATATGACTTTCATGATTTTCAAGTAGAAGCAAAACAGGATTTGCTGCGGTACAGCGGGAGTACTTTTGGAAGTGTTTTACAACTTCTAGGAAGATATCTGCTGTCATCCATCCAGTTTTGGATACTAACCCTAAGCTTTCTGATGGTGCTCCATTTAAGAAAATATCTTTGTATCTTTTTCTTGGGAATACGAAAACAGGAGGTACAGTGTTTCCCATTGCATTAACTATACCACAAAATGATACAAGTTCACCTCTCTCGCCTGAAGCATTTTGTCCAACTTGTTTCTCTCCACAAACCGCAATCACTTTTGGAGCCTCCAACACAGTCGCGATTCCTGTTTCATCACAGTTATATATCGCGGAAGAAGAAAAATTGAATTTCTTCAGTAGAGACTCGTAGTTATCAAAAAATGCTTGAACACTTGCTTTATTAAAACCTAAGACCTGATTTAGACTAGTGTTTTCCGGTTTCCTTAATGACAAGGTGGAGTGTCTTTTCATAAATCCCTTTATCCAATCTAAACCTGCAGTTTTGTCCCTTTCCCAAGATTCAGGAAAACTTCTGCCCAAACTCTTTGCACAACTATATGCCATTTCCCTTGCAGCTTTATATGTCAGACCATACTGTAATTTTGAACTTTTCATAAGATATTTTTCAAGGAGTGTTTCTTGTTCAACAGTAAATACCTGTCTACTTGCATACTTGTTTGAAAATTTATCTGGCATTCCAAGTGGACCAACTTTGTTCAAATCTCTTCGAGCTTGAAAAACTCTTTTGTACAGCATTGTAGGTTTCAAACCAAAACTTTCAGCTGCATTTCTAATTGACATATTATTCTTCATGACAGCTTGTATAGCATCCTCAACATCTTTTTCTACTATCATAGCCCTGTTGGTCTTTTTTTCATATGTCCTCACCATTGTTAATTAGAATCCCAAAAGAAATGGTAATAATTTTTTTGTTGTATTTTTTGTTTTTTTTTTGTATTTCGAAATATTTCTTTAGTACATACAGTGACTCTCAAAAGTGTTCGTACACTTTGAAATTCTTTAGTAAAACCAAAAAAACTCGAAACTGAATTCGAATATGAAGTTCAATATTTTTTCACATCATTCCTATGTTATTCTAAATACAACCCAGTAGTTTTTTCAAAATATTGATGGATCTTCTTTTTGAAATGGGTCAAAAAACGAAGAGACAGAGAAATAACACGCCACGAAAGTCATCGTACACTCAAATATTTTCGAATAAATTCATAATTAAAATCATCATATGTCGTTTTTTATTATTTTTGCATTGTGTTGACCCTTAAAAGTCATTTGGCTTTAATTTTTTGTTTATTTATTCCTTAATATTTTGTTTATTACGTTAAAATGGCTGGTATTCGTAAAAAACCACAAACACCATTCGAAATTTGAATTTTTTTCCCACAGTAGTGGTAAATTGGTTTGAAATGTCTCTAAATTAGTTAATTTATTTGTTTGTATAGTAAAGTGCTTGATTAAATCCTTTAAAGAAACGAATCGGACCGAAAACAAGGTAAGAAAAGGTCAACCGGCAAAGTTGACAAAACGTGATCGGAGATTTAAAGTTAAAAAATTTATGAAAAATACACATTTGAGTGCTGTAAAAGTTTCTGCAGAGTTAAATGAAACATTTTACATTTAATTTTCTCCTAAAATTGTTCGCCAAGTTCTCTGATTAGCTGGATTAAATGGGACCTCTTCCCGCAGAAACTTTCTTGGCCGTGCGAAAAACAGAAAGCTTACGCTTTTCGTCGCAAAATCAATGATAAATAAGCTAAAAACGTTTTAGAATCACGTCTACTTACAGATAAAAATTAATTCAACATTTTTGGTTAAATTGTTGTGTAACTGTAAGTAGAAGAAAAAATTAGGAACTTAATCTTAAGAACTTATTTCGATCAGTTAATCAGGACGGTGGAGGTGTTCTAGTGTGAGGGTGCATATCAGCATCAGGACTTGATAGTTTGTAATTTTTTGATGAAATAATGAATCATGCTGTTCCTTTTAATATTTTATAAACCAATTTTGAACTCTTAGCCAAAAATTTGGTTATTGGAAACAGCTTTGTTTTTTATCAAGATAACGATAAGAAGCACACGGTTTTCAACTTTTGCGTCTAGTGCCTCGAAAATTGTCCTAAAGTTTAGATAATACTCCCTCAATCTCCAGATTTTAACTTAATGTAACGTATTTAGAGATATCTGGAGGCTAGATTTCGAAAATAGGGCTTTTAAACGAAAATAGAGCTCGAAACAGTAAGACTCGAAGTGTGGTTGAACACTTACTCGGAAATTACGCAAGAAAAAGAATGAAATCTATTCCAAGACGTTTAAAAGGTGTTATGAATACTGTATGATATTCTAGTAATTAATAACCTAATCAAAAGTTAGATTATTCAATAATGTATAGACATTTTATAAAGTGTATGAAGACTTTTGTGAAATAAAATTTCCGGCACTTTTTGATTTTTAAAAAATTAAGTTTTTATATTTTTTCAAAACTTTTCATGTAGTTTTGTTAAAAATTGATCATAGGTCTTATAATTAAATACCTATTCCGAAATATTTATTCTAACCAATGGATTGGGGCCTATTTCGTTGAAAGTCGTAGGTGTACGAAGACTTTTGGGAGCCACTGTATATACAAATTACAGCTGATACTAACTTTAATTATTAAAATTTTTAATTATTCAATGTTTCTTAATCAACCTAATCAAATTAAAAAATTAAAAAATTTTTGAAATTGAAATAACTAAAAAAAAAAAAAAAACAGTATGGGGCACATGTAAACAGTTCACGCCTGCCCCTACATAGTGTGCTCACATGTGCCCCACATAACAACTTAAGCCTAATCTGATAAAAAACAATATTTCTTTCAAAAATTTTTAAAAAAAATAGAGTACAAAAACTTACTTTATAAATCCCACTTCAAAATGAATAGAGTTCAAATCACAATAAAGATAGTGTTGATTGTGTTTTTACTCTGAGAACTGGAACATGAAAGTTTACTGGCACCTTCCAAAACAGAAGTTATTATGATAACTAAAAAACAAAATGGTTGAGATCTTTGAAATTTCAGGCAGCATACAGTACTATTGCTGCCATTTACATGAATTTTTTTCAGATTTTTTTCCTCATGTTATCTGGGTAAAATATGGTTTGTTCACATGTGCCCCATGTTTACATGTGCCCCCCTCTCCCCTACTGTGTTTTGTACATATATACAGTCTTTTGAAGGAAAATTAAAATTTTTACTTAAATATTTCCACTAATTAATAGTATTAATGTCATATATCTATACTTTCTAGAAATATAAATAACAATTTTAGTAAGAAAGGCAGCAAATAATACTTTGGTGTACAGAGAAATCAAATTTTCTTACAGCTTATTATCAAAGTTTGTTTTCACATGGGATACTGAACGTAAAAAAACACTGGAATTTAAGCCTTGTAAATTTTATGAATGCATTATTTTGTGCCAAAAGTATTCAATTTTTCCAGAGTGGGAAAAAAATCTTTTCCGATCTCCACTTGTGAATGCTTAAAATTCTTGTGGATGCTTACGATTGACATTTCAATACCATTTTATGCAACATAAAGCATCTAGATACATCTTTCAATGATTTAGAATTGTATCAAATATTTTATTTCCTGAATATAAATTTAGAACATGTTTTATAGGTGTTGCTGGTATGTGTGCAAAGACTACAGTAGCACCTCTTGATAGAATAAAAATACTTTTGCAAGCTCATAACCATCATTACAAACATCTTGGTAAGTATAACACCTTTCGTGTATTTTCTAAAATTATTTCTTTTTGTCTAATGTATTTTTTAAAATTGATTTTGGCCTTTTAGTTCAAACTTTAGATTTCTCACTGCATGAAAATTTCCATTTTTTATCTGGCGAATAAAAACTAGTTAAAAATTAATTATTGCTATTTAGATAATTTATCTTTCTATTATTTCATCGCTATACCACTTTTTACTGATTTACATGGTCCAAAAAATCCCAGGTGCCAGGTTACCTGTGCAATCAAAAATGATATCTTGGTGTAGAGACGTACCGATTAGCACTTTGGCCGAGTACCGAGTACTCGGCCTTTCACTACTCGGCCGAGTACCGAGTTACTGAGTACTCGGCCTTTTACTACTCAGCCGTGTTACAGAGTACCAATTATGTTTTAAGAAGAACCACTGACACACATGTGATGAATTTTGAACTTATTGGAATAGTAGTATAGACCTCCTTGTCCATATAATAGTTTTTAAAACTAAATTCTTGCTGAAATTTAATCATGCATTACATAAAAAATTTTATTTGTGTCAAAAATTTTACAAAAAAAAAAAACATTTTTAAAAAAAAAATAAATAAATTAAAGGTATGATAATCAAGTTGGAATTAAAACAAATTACAGTAAAATCCCTCTAATGCAGAAACTAAAAAGACAATTTTTGTTTGTCCGCAACAGAGAGTTGTCCACAGGACAGGGGTTTAATAATGTTATTTGTATTGGAACTGGGGAATTAAAAATTGTCTGCATATGAGGGGTGTCCGTTAGGAGGGGTTTCACTGCATACCAATCAATTATATTTCTAGTCTGCCAAACATAAATAATTTTTAAAAGCAGATAAAACAAATGTGCAGGAACACTGCAGACACGTGTTTCTGCCCCCCCCCCCTCGTTACAAGGAACGTCTTTTTCAGTACATAACAGCGGGGTTTTAACATGTTATAATATTTATTACACCAAACATACAGCCACAAGTGATATATCAAATGAAAGAGAAACTCAAACAGTTTTACATAATAGTGTTGAATGTGAGCACTATTCGTCACTCGGCACACGTCAAGACGATATGCGAGTTCTTCCCAAACTTTGATGAGTGTCTCATTAGTAATTTCTGCAACAGCTGCTTCAATCCTGTACCTTAATTCGGGAAGGTTGGCTGGCAGTGGAGGCACATACACACGGTCCTTAATAAACCCACAAAGATTAATTAAGATTAGATAAACCCCCGACCTCACACGGCGTTAGGTTGGGTGACCGTGGAGGCCATGGGAAACAAGCCCTGTCATTAGGCCCCTTGCGGCCAATCCAGCGATCGGGTACAGTTAGGTTAAGTCAATCGCGTACCTCATTATGCCAGTGAGGAGGTGCACCATCTTGCTGAAAGATGAAGTTTGCAAACTGTAAAACACAAAATGCTTTCTGTTTTTTAGTCGCCATCTTTGCTACAAGCGCTTTCTAGCGGATTGCAGCAGAAACATTCCACGCGCATGCGCACTGAATGCCAACAAACAAAACTGTTTGAGTTTCTCTTTCATTTGATATATCACTTGTGGCTGTAAGTTTGGTGTAATAAATATTATAACATGTTAAAACCCCGCTATTCATTTTGAAACACCCTGTACTTTCATTCTTTTACTTTTGTTAAGCATATAACAAAGTTATATGCATTATTATATTAGCTTTTATGTGTTACTGTTTACATTTGATCATTTATTCAAAAATATTATAGGTGTGTTTTCTGGACTAAAAGGTATTGTTCAAAAGGAAAGCATTTTTGGCTTGTACAAAGGAAATGGAGCACAAATGGTTCGCATTTTCCCCTATGGAGCAGTTCAGTTTGTTTCATTTGAAATTTACAAAAATGTACGTATTAGTTCAGTTCTTAATGTTATTATTATTAAATATTTAGAGCTCATGATTGTTTTGGACCCATTAAAAGCTTACATATACACACTTAATGTGAAATTTGGCTTATGATCACCAAAGTATGATTTTTTTTACATTCAAATTAAACTTTTTAATTAGTAAGAAATAGCACTTGGAAAATTGCAGGTGAGGAAAACTTGAAGTTCAAATAAACCATACTTTATGTGGTGTAAGAATGGTAGTTTAATAAATAAGTAATAACAATGAAACCTTAAGTCTTGTGAACTTGATAAGTCTCTTGACATTCAAAGGAATCTTATTTGTAAAATCCATTTAAATTTGTGAGTAGTTTCATTCCTAAAATCTCAATGTAAAGCATTCTTGCCGAGACAAAATTTAAGATTAATGTCAAGTATTTTTTAGTACTGAATTTGAGAGTTTGATTTTATGTTTGCATCTGCATAGAATGAATTTAATGATATAACATGATAAAATGAATATAGTGATAATATAAAATGAATCTAGTGATAACATAAAATGAATATAGAGATATTTACTAATAATTAAGCTGGAAGTCTCTGTCTGGATCTCTCTCTGTCAGAATCTCTGTGATGTGCATAGCGCCTAGACCATTCAGCCCATTTTCATGAAATTTGGCACAGAATTAGTTTGTAGCATGGGGGTGTAAACCTCAAAGCAATTTTTCGAAAATTCGATTTTGTTCTTTTTCTATTCCAATTTTAAGAAAATTTTCGCGAGCAAAATTATCATAAAATGGACGAGTAAATAACAGTTATCATAACGTGGAACCGTAACATGGGCAAGCCAATTGGCGAGAAATTCATCATACATTATTTGTAAATATACAGGCAAACCAAAAGACCTTTTAATTTTCTACTATGGGCAAAGCGGTGCGGGTGCCACTAGTATAAAATATTTTAGTACACAATTATTAAAATAAAAATTTCTTAAATGAGTGAATTTATTCAAAAAGATTTTCATTTATCATTAGGTTAAATGTTTAAAATATTCACTTAATTATTTTCTATGCTGAAGGATGGGAATTCAACTTGGTGCATAACTTCAGCATTTTTTCTTTAAAGAAGTACCACATCAATAGAGGATACTGATGCCTGTTTTACATAGCATTATGCCATTTCTATTGCATAGTTCTTCTTTAAGTGACATAATGATGGTTATATTACCATTGTTTTGAGTTTTTTTACAAAGAGATGAAAATGCATGTCCTTTTCCTGTCAACACCACAATAGGCGGAAATTATTTTTTTAAAATAATTATTTTTTTAAATAAAATAGCCATCTTCCAAAATTTCATTGATGTACACACATGTATAAGTAGTCTACATCGAAATCTATAAAAAATTAAACTAATGCTCTAAAATATTTTAGCTGATGCCTGATTTGGTTTGTGTAAATGTCACGCCATTCAATGAATGTTATTTTTGTTCGTTTTCGTTTATTTCCTTTTAAATTATAGTTTTAAATAATTGTTCTTTTTTTTAAATCCCCTTTTAGATTTTAAAAGACAATTTTGGGCAATCTCATGCATTAAAATTTTTTGCTGGATCTGCAGCAGGTAAGAAATAATTCAAAATTTTATATTTGTTGAATTAATTAACAAATTTTAACAGTTTTGGTTTTGCTAAGGGGAAAATTGAAATCAAATTATTTGAAGCACAACATTTAATACTAAAACTAATGTTGATATGTGCTCTGGAGTAATCAGTATAACGTGGATCGACCTCTGATCTTATTTGTTGAGTGGAATAACAGACTTTAGTAAAAGAACTTTTTTTGTGGTGAGTTGTGGAAAAGGGAACTGTTTTTGTTGTTTGTATTACCTTGCATTACCTCCACATCAGTATTACTGTATTAACCACTGCTGTCCAGAGAGAGTGTATTAACCTAACTACACACCAATAACTTTCCCTTTTCAATGAGGTCTCAATGAAGAAAGATACACTTTCAAAATAAGTCACAAAGTTACTGGATTTTTTAAAATCTTTTTTTTACAACATTGATTTGTTTTGTTTTTGCATTTCAAAAAAAAAAAAAAAAAAAAAAAAAAAAAAAAAAAAAAAAAGAGAAAAAAAAGGACAATGTATAATTACCTATACATATTACAGGTATAACAGCTGTTGTGATGACTTATCCTCTTGACGTTGTTCGAGCTCGCCTCGCATTTCAAGTTACCGGGGAGCATGTTTATTCTGGAATTGTCGACACTCTGTCATGCATTTTCAAAACTGTATGTATATTGTTTTTGTGTCTAAAACTTTCCTCAACCAATATCTTACATATTAAAGAATACTAATTTGTATATTTCTATATCAGGAAGGTGGAATGAGAGCTTTATACAAAGGCTTATCACCAACTGTTCTTGGCATGGTACCATATGCTGGTAAGTTTGTTTTTTGCTGCATGAGAATGCAGCAATCTTTTACCGTTCACTTTCGGTTCATGATAATTCTTTTTTTCTTTTCATAACCGGGAATGCAATACAACGCCTCATGAACAAAAGCAGAAAAATGCTTTTAGTAATAATATGATTTATTGTATCGATTGGCAGATTGCATAGTAATAAAAAGCTACATCTGCGGACTATACACTGCTGCAAATTATCTCAGACTTTTGTTTTAGCATAATGAAGTATACTTTCAATCAAATCGATTAAAAAATAAAAGAAATTCAGTGCAAACATTAGCCAAACTAGGAAACACGTGACAAATACCCCAGAACAGGTGAATTTGACTATAGTTTGACTCAGAATCCAAAATCCAGAAAATTCCCAAGTTTGGAAAGGTCATGGTCCCGATCATTCTGGATTCGTGGTCCCATTTGAATGAATATAAGACAGCATGTATATTATACAAAATTTCATTTGTTTTTTAATTATATCAAAGAACTTTTTCTTAAACTGTTTTGGGGCTGTTCATAAATAATGTCATTTTTTTTTCAAAAAAATTGCCCTCCTCCTTCTTGTCACACTTCACCTCAGCCCTCATCACATGCCAATTTTTCACTAGCATATTGTTTTAAAAAAGTGTGATGTCACAAAAAGTCCTCTCCCTCCCCCTTGTGACAATTTTGCAAACCCTCTCTTCCCTCAAAGCCGCATCTTTAAAGGTGACCTCTGAATTAATTTTCACTACCACTGTATTTTTTAGTTGAAGCGATAAGCTTAAATAATTATTGCTCTATTTGCACCTGATTACAACTTCTTTCAAATTATTAATTTTATCTTATATGCTGTAGTATTTAAAGACTAAGAAAGTTATTTTCCCCCAGGTTTATCATTTTACGTTTTTGAAAGATTGAAACACATGTGCTTGGAGTATATACCTAATTTATGTGGACGACCACATTCTAGTGCAACTGGTGGAGTTGTTTTAGCTTTGCCAGCTAAGCTTTTATGTGGAGGACTTGCAGGAGCTGTGGCACAAACAGTTTCGTAAGTTACTTTCAGTTGTTGATAATAGATATTGTTAATATTGTAGGCTATGTCAATAATGTTTCCAAAACACTGGAATTTGATTTAAGTTTTTCGTGAATAAAATGTAGCATATAAGTTAAAGAAATATATCATGTTTACTAAAATGTGGTATTTTGTAGTGATTCCTTCTGCAGTAGCCCTAAATTAGGGGTGTTTGTGATCCAAGATTTCCGAAAATTTTGGGCTGACAACACATTTTGAAACTGAAAAATTATTTTTAAAAATACTTTAAAATGTTTTTTTTTCCGATGAATTTTGTATGCATATTTAAAAAGGTTTTTACAGGAGGGGGGTAGGGGTCGAGCTTCCAAATATTCCATTGTCCTTAGAAAATGTTACTTGAGTCCACTATCACCCTTGCCTTAAATTTCTTGGGGTCAAGACCAGAAATATATCTGAATTGGGCTCTGAGTGTAGAGCTTTTAACCACTTAAAGAACATAAAGCTAAGATAAATAAATACCTTTGTGCTGAACAGTAATGTAAGACGAACAACGTTGGTCAGACACGTGTTTCGGCGTTACAGGGAACGCCTTTTTCAATGCAAAAAATAATGAGCTTATGGATGAAAAGGCATCCTTCGTCTTACATTAACATAAAGCTAGTTAATTCCTTGAACATAATATTTAAAATTTAGTATATTTTGAAATACCTCAGACTCCTAGAGCCGAATGTGCTGAAGCTGAAAAGTTATAATGTTTGTCATAAAACAGTTTTCCAGCAGAACAATGGCAGATAACTCACCAAATTACTTAAGGGGAATGGGAAGCAGTTTAACCCTAGTGTCAATGACCAAACTTTTCCTTTACTCTCAATAACCGGGCACCCATTTTGAAGATTTAGAGCAGGAAAATAATTTTTTTTCTGACACCTCTTCTATTTAATTGGATTTTTTCTTCCACCCTCATCTTGGGAAATATGTGTATCCTGTTTTTACTAAAAAGCAAAATGGTTTATTGCTTTTCCAGCATTTTATGTTTACGTTTCACGCTAAATGGTCTGTTAGAAAAAAATGCGCTTCTCTAGTTTTTTTGTAGTACTGGATGTATTAGGTTATATGCTATTTCATAGTAAATTCATAGTATTTTTTAAATTTATACCAGTGATGTTCAACTTACAGCCCACGGACCACATGAGGCCCCGCGAAGTTCATACATGTGTCCCATTGCATCGAAAAATATTATCAGTCATTTTTATCCTCACTATCATTTGCTCAACCTTGGCTGTCATGGCATCTGACATTCGTAGGTAGGGGAGATTGGGGCTAGTATGCGAAGGGGTAAGTGTGCAAATGTTAAATAATTTTCTCGTTTTTGGTTTGACAGCTCTGAGTGAGCTGTCACGTATCCACGTAGCTGTTTTGCTACTGTCAGTGTATTTTCATTGAAATCTACCAAACTGAACGTGTTGCATGAGAGAAAGTTGTTTTTTCAGTTTTTAGTAATTTTTTTCATCTATAGTTATTTTCTTATAAAACATTTAATAATAGAGTATTTTACAAAAACTTATTAATATTGAATAGCCCATGCTTCTATGCAACAAATGACGCCCTATTCAGATTATTTTATGAAACCATTTTTAAACTGGTGTAACTTGTTTTCAATACGACGGGTTGGGGCTAGTAGGCAAACTTTTTTCGGGGAAAGTGCGAATTCGTATGCTAGCCCCAAGTTAAGTTTTTAGATTCAAAACATTAAACAATTGAAATTTAAATTCTGTAAATTGTCAATTTAACAAAATAATTGCATTAGGTACAATATTCTTGAGCTTATTTCTTATAGAAATGCTTATACAATTGCCAACGTACATGCTCTGCTTACCGGAAATGAGAAAATACAACAACAGAAAAACCCCAACAGGTGTAATGCTGCATTCTCTAGTGGGTAGATGACAGCTGAAATGTTTCCAGATTTCTTAAAAGATTTTGCTAACAATAGATGTTCAAAGAAAAACCTCTGATTCTCCTACTAGACATTTATGACACCCACATCAATAGAAGGTCTCTTGATTAACTACTACACTACTAAAAATATTAACACTACTCTCTTTATTATCACATTGTTGCCATAGGTTGCAGCCTCTTGATAAGAGCCTGCATGGCCCATTGAAAAAGTATGCTAATTCCGCCCGTGATTCTTGGATGGTGGATAATCCAGGAAAGCCAATGACGATTTACGATGTGCCAACGGTGGCAACAGTTGCTTTTCCACAAGAAGTTAGTTCAATACTTTGGTTTTACACCAAGAAAATAAGTGAAAAAATTGTAAAACGCACCTTCATCAAGAAAAGAAAAAAATCATTTCAGGGATTTTTTTTTGAGGGGGGGGGGATACTCGCTTGAGTGTCTAATCTTGCTACAAATGTTCATGCTTTTGAATTATACACTTATCTAACCCTTCAGAAGAATATTAATGATGAATACAATGCTGTTTCCCGTATCAAATATAAATAATTGCTTGTAATTGCCGAAAACAATAAAATTAGGGGGTGCAATATCAAAAGGAGGGATGATGTGGGAAAACGGTGGTCATATTTTGATTCAATGGCTCATTTTACATGATTATCATCAAAAATGGTGTCAGATGCATTTTGAAGGGGTATTTTTTGATGTACCTGTAATGGGTACCCGCGTACTTGGTTATTAAATATAGGTATAAAAAATTTTAATGCTAAAAAACTCCCACCAAAAATGTTTCTAAAAACACATTTACAGAAAGTTCTTTAGTTCAGATTCATGTAAATAACAAGGATTAAAAGCAATTTTACCAAGACTTAGAAAGGGGAAAAATTATGATAAAAGTCGCAAAAAGGTACCCCGTCATTGGCGTTAGGGTTAATATATTTTAGGAATGGTGCATTTAGTCGTGCTGAATGAAGTTGGAAAAAAATATTTGCGAGAACTGACTTTAGAGTTTGAGGGATCCACCAAAAAGGATGGATGGTTTGGAGCCAATTTACATTACTTTCACTCATTTTTAGAATAAAAAGACAAATATTATTCGGGACGGCATGCCCGCATTACCCTCTTCCATGCACTGCTCTGCGGATTTATAGACAAAATAATTTCTCATCATGACAGGAATATTTCCTTCAGTTTTATTCACTGGAATTCTGGTATTTTTTCCTAGTTAATACCAGAAATCCGTCATGTTGCATTCGTCTTTTAGCTCCCAACCTCCGAATTTTTTTCCTCCTTACTCCTAATTTTCTAAAGATATCTGTATACTGATATAAATAATAGCCGATGATAAAGTAACCCGCGTGTTTCAACAGTGAAACTCACGCCACAGCATGTTAATTTGATAATATGATTTGGAAAGGCTTTGTGACAAGGTTAAACTCCATCCGGTGACTGAACTGTTATACTGCTAAGACTGTCATTTCAAGACAATGAAGAAACGTAAAAATGGTCAACAATGACTGCTATCTACTGGAGTTAAGGGTTAATCCACTGGAGTAAGGGTTAAAACTTAAAACTACCAAAATATCATCAAACAGGCAATGGCTGCGTTTAAATGTAGAAGCAAATTTTCACGCGTCATACCATGACGAGCGACTTTCTAGTATATCAGTGTTGGTGTGCAGACATGTTAAAATGCTATTTTAAGGTGATTTTACTTCAAGAAACTATTACATTTACTACCGTTTTTATGCAATCGATGCCATCATTTTGAAAAACATGATCTATTTTTCTGCTTTTCTGTTGTACCCTCATTTCTTTTGATCAAGAGAAGATGCTCATAGTGTCAATTATGAAAATTAGCTTTTTTGAGTTCAAAGCCTTTTTATAATTATGTTAAATTTTATAATTTTAGCTATCCCTTGGATGTTGCTCGCAGAAAAATGCAATTAAGTATGATGCGACCTGAGACATATAGATTTGGGTAAGCTGTTCTCAACTTTGATGTAATACAAGTTATTGATATTTTTTATTACAAGTATCATGAATTATACTGCCGGGGGAAGGTGAAGCATGGCATTGAAAACGTATCTCCTCAAATATCTGAAACACTAATTTCTGTCGATAACAAGGGCGGATCGAGAAAGTTTTCAAGGGAGGCGCGATTGGTTTATATTACTTACTTTTTACTATGTATAATTATTTTAAAATATTGATCACAAAAGTTTTGGACTTGCATTTCAAACCGGTCCAGGATAGGGTCCCAAACCCAAAACTCCCTTCTCCTAACATCACTGGAACTTGTCTAAATTTGCGTTTTTTTAACTTCTTTTTCGAAAAATTACTAGAGGAAAGTCCCTTAAGGAAGGAGCGATTGCCCCTCCCTTGTATCTGTCCCTGGTCGATACTGCACTTTACCTTCCCAGAGCAGATTAGTCCCATGTGTCCAAAGTGTAGTGTCTAAGACTTTATTTTCACATGCTGATTGGAGAGAAAAAGAGCCGGGAGCTAACCTCACTTTGTACTTTTCTTTTTTGCGCAATCACACAACCTTTTATTCTGTTGCAAAGATTTTACATAAAACAGATTCTTTCTAGTTTTTTTAGCTGTCATTTGTTGGGGGAAAATAATTTTTTTGTCATTAGATTAAAACAGAGCTTTTAAATGCATTATTTGATGATGGGAATGATTGCATTAAATGATGGGAATTAAATCTTCTTTTAGTGTGGAATTATTTCTAGTAATCAATAATGTGTTTTGTATTTACAGGGAAGGTCTTGTTACTACTTTGGTTTTAACATTCCGTGAAGATGGAATTGCAAAAGGCCTTTATAGAGGGATGACAATCAACTATTTGCGGGCCATACCAATGGTTGCTGTATCATTTACCACTTATGAAGTTACTAAACAACTTCTTGGATTGGATACTGGCATTGAATCTTAATTTCATAATTTTATGAGGTGTTTTTAAAGATCTGACTCATACATTGATCATAAAATTTGTACAAAGAGCTGTATTTATTTATAATCTGTACAGTTGGTGTAAAATTACTGCTGTTGATCAGTCGTTTTTTTACATTGAAACATGTAATTGTGCTTATTTGTGCAATTTTATTTATTATTCATTTCATCATTTTATTTTTTTTACACATTAAAGTAGGATCAGAATAAATTGATCAATCAACATAACTTGACATAAATTTTATATCTAAATCTTACACATGCTCTTGCAAAAAGGATAAACTAATTTTATTGTTTCTACCAGACATTTTAGCACATCACAATCCACCAAATTGATCACTCTCAGGCTATCTGGTGTAGTGGGTAATAATTTTGTACCAAGATGTCAGATTAAATGTGTGTAGAACAAGATTAAAACTAGATAAAAGTCGGAAACAACGTTGGAAAGTTTAAACTACTAGATTTATTTGTCAAAAACTTGTCCTGTCTTACAAAAAATAGCTTAGTAAAATAGATTCATTCTTTTTGAAAGATCCCGTGTAACAGAAGAAATTTGGAAATAAAAATTAACCTATGTGCAATGAATAATTTCAAAACTTTTCATTTTATTAAAATTTCAAAAATGTTTCAGGGTAAGAAGGAACTAATTTAAAATAGAACAAAACTTTCATCCATATTTTTTTGCATTGCAATCACAAAACATGTCTAGGTCTTATTGCTATTTTAAATTTTAATGTTATATTTTTAAATGGAACTTATTCTAAGAGGGCAATTTAATTTATAACAGTTTTTAAATAGTAAGGTGAAAATTAGAACACAAAAAAAAAGCTATTTCAATTCATATTTAATTGTAACAAAATCAATCATTATGCAACATTTGGGTATTGAAGTGTTGAAAAATATTTGGACAAGAAACATTTTGTAAAAGATAATCCCAGCAAATATTTTTAAAAAGTAGTTATTCAGTTCACTTTTTAAATAGTTGTACTTTAAAGTAGTTCTATAGTTTTAAAACTATCAATTCACTTTTATATCTAGTTTGAAATTTGCTATAGCAAAAAAACTGCTGAACTGTGAAATAAAAACCTCCTGATTTTTTTAATTTAAAATATACAAACATTTTTCATGTGATTTATGTAAAACTTTGTATATTTGTAAATATAGCTTTAAATATTTTGTTTCTTAATGCAAAATGATGTATTTTGTAAATTTTTTGTAATGGAAACTGAAGTGAGCTTGAAGATTAAAGAAATTATGCCTAACACATAGCTTTTTTTCTTAAATTTCACATTGAAATTGACCATAAATTTTGTAAGTCAGAGCCACACTGATGTAAGTTCGAAAATTAAGATTTTCCATTAGTGTTTTGTATGTAGAATCCTATTTTGTATCGAGCCATATGAATGCACTCAAAAACTCCTTTGCAAAAGTTTATCAGTGTTAAGAGTGTGAGTCCAATCTTTTGTATGCGCTGAGGAAAAACGGTTGCTTAAAAGGCAACCGTTCTCCTGTAAGGTTGCGAGTATGTGACTTACGCTAGTCTGACTCTGAGGTACGGAATTTATTTCAGCACGTTTATCATACAGTATTAGTTTTGTTCTAATTTGTCAATCAAGAAAGTTTGTTTTCTTAGAAAGATGAAATATTTGTATTCCATTACTTTTGAAATATTACACAGATATTGTTATAAAATTTATTTTTATTAACAAATTCAACATTCATTATTTATTGGTCAAATTGCATTTTAATTTTTTAAAAACACTAAGCTCATTTTAAAGAAAAATCTTTCTTGGAACTAACAAATAACTTCTGATGGCACATGTATTCTCAGTTGGTACTGATAAAAATAGTTGCACTGCTTTACATCAGTACTATCACACTATTTAAAAAAAATCTCAGGTACAAAGTATAACAAATCATATGAATAAAGTCTCTAAAATTCAACAAGTTGAACATGGCAGTTCTTTATCGAAGAGTGAATTCTCTTTAGTCAAAACGAGCATACACAATACCAACCCTTGCTGGTATATAAATCTACAATAAGGAAAAAAAATATTACATCATTCAGATAAAGTAAAATTTTAATTTTTAAAATGTAAAACTATGATACATTTCAAGTAAGATAACTTTTGCATGGTTCAATTTGTAACATATAAAAAAGGGTAACAATTGTAGATTGTTAGATTTTCAATGGGTTTGTTTCTATCAGTCAAAAGTACTACTTTTAGTCACTGAAGTTGATAGAATGAAGAAAAAAATAATAACATAAGCGAGGAAAAGCTTTTGCTTTTGAATAAGTCGACGTCTTTATGATGACACAAGTGATCAACTTTGGCGCTCTAAATGCTTACGCTTGCTGTTTACTGCATTTCCAGATTATAATAATTAAGAAGAGAATTAAATATTGCGCTCTACGCTTGCTATCAACCATATCGTTGCCAGTACATGTGAGTAAAGAAGCAAATTAAATATTGTGTGCTCTGCGCAAATGGCATTTCATCACTTGTGATGTCATGTACAGAAGCATAAAAAATGAAATTGAATCTGGGAATTTATTAAAATAATCGTTAAAAAATATTAAACTTTGTCAAATTATTTAAAAAATGGTAAAATCCTATGTTTTAAAAGCATGCTCTTTCAGAAAAAAATACTTAAAAAAAAAAAAAAAAATTTGGAAACAACCCCATTCTATGGATTATGCAAAACTAATGAATGTTGACAGCCCTAACAGCAAATAGGAAGATAACATAAGTCTCAAAAGTGAGCTACATAAAATAGTCACCCCTAATACACTTAGAAAAATTGACCAGAGGAAGAAAACATGGCTGTTTTCTTTGCCCAGCAACAAAAATGGCAGATACTTACTATGTAATTTCTCTCAAATAGGAAAACTGCCAACTTTCAACTGAATTTTCAAGTAGACTAGGCTTCTTTTGCAAATTTAACAATGCATGATTAAAACTAAATATTCTGCTTCTACTTTTCATTTATTTTACAATGTAGTTTCATATGAAAACTTATGCAAGATAAGTTTGAGTGTGGTTTAAACTTGAGTCATTCAAAATAATCGTTTATGCAGCTAAAAAAGTTTCATCTTAAAAAAAAAGAACTAATTTATTTTGTCATTTCAAGTGGTTGAGAAATACTAATGTAGGGATGTTCTAAATTATAAGATTATAATATTAAGGTGGAAATGAGAGTTAAAGTTTCTAGGGCAGTAATAACAGAGATGAAAGTAGTAACACTTATTTGAAATTGTTTCCACAATTTGGATACCACTGTTGTTTCCACTTGTAACCATTGAACCATTTCCTTAAGACTGCTAAGCAAGTAAAGGGTGTTTTTTTAGAGGTATAGAACTTTAAGTTGGCAACACTGTTTGATATGTGTGCCATTTTGATAGCTGTCACTTGTTATGTGTTCAGTTCAGTTTGCCATTTCATCATGAATAAACAAGGTGGTGCAACATGCCATACAGCGCGTGTTACGATTTATTAAAAGAAACGTTCGGTGATCGAATAATTTGGCGTAAGGGACCCGTGAATTGGCCTGCAAGATCATGCGATTTAACACTGCTAGACTACTTTCTGTGGGGCTATGTGAAGTTTCTGGTCTGAACGATAAGCCACAAACAATTGACGCCTTGGAAGAGAACATTTGCCACCTTATTACTGACATACGGCCTATATTGCTGAAAAAAGTGAGAAAATTGGACTTTCTCCGAGCCAGCCGAGGTGGCCATATGCCAGAAATCATATTCAAATAAAAATGGAAAAGAATCATCTTTCGAATAAAGCAACATTCATGGCAATTAACAACATTTAACTGTGTTTTATTTGAACCTAAAGTTCTCTACTTCTAAAAAAAAAACACCCTTTACTTAAGATTGCTAATGGCTCTTCAACATAGTGAATCAAATGATCAGGGGTGTGCACAGAAATTTTGGGGCACGTCACAAATGACTTTTCCGCTCCTCCTCTATATTGTTTACCCCTATATTTCACCCCCAGTTACAGAAATATTGGGCTCCCTTCAGGCTTGGGGCAATGGGTGTCCCTTCTCCCCCCTTGAGCACGCCCCTGCAAATGATTATATGATACAGTGGAATCCGTTTAATAGCACCACCAGTTAATCTGACCAGTCGCTTATTCAAACCAAATCTTAAAGAACTAAAACAAATCCAATTACACAAGCTTAATATTATTTGCTCATTGCGACCAAAAATCGGTTTGATTGGCCCAAGGAACATGAGAACAAATTGGAAAAAAAATGAAAATTGCCCAATTGAAGTGAGTTTTTAATGTGTCAACTAACTTAATAGTTAGTGCAATAAATAATGGTTACTGATAACTTTCAATTTAATTCAGCAATATTTGTATGAAACGAGATGATTAATGATTCTTCTATTGCATGGCAGCACTATGCTTGCAGAGATCAAAATTTCAGTGAAATTTCAATTTTTTTCAGTTTAGTTAACACATTCAAAAATACAAAATAAATTTTTAATAAACGATTAGTACATTCTACCACTTATTTTTTTTACTCTCACATTTTTAGTTACTTCTGGTTATTGAATTGAGTCGATACTGACTGAAAGGAATAACTAAAACGATATCGGTCTGAACACATAGTTAGACAAGTGTAAAAGCATTATTTGCTTTGTTTTAATTAATTTTTTTAAGGGAAAATTTTTCGTAGACAGCAGTTTTTCTTCTTTGTATGTTCACTATACATACGGGGCTTACAATAATCATAAGGGCAGTTAAGTGTTATGTCTATAGCATGTTCGGTCAAGCTACATAGGTCCTGTTCACTTTATCGGACCAGCCAGTTATTAGGACCAAAATGGCCCAGTCTCAATATGGTCCCATTAACCGGAATTGAATGTAACTCATTTTCAGTATAATCAATCAAACCTTTGAGTTGAACTGTAATATTTACAGCACTACAGTGGAATTATCCAGGTACTTAAATTGACTAAATTTAATGTTACGCAATAACATTTACACCAGAAACTATTGTTCCACACCAGATGCAGCCAACATTAAATTAAAACTCGACCTAGGAGAGATGGAGGATGACCTTGAAGCAGAAACATCATTTATATCATTCATAATAGGTTGTTTGTTATTATTTTGTAGTAGATAGGATTAGCGAGAACAAGCACGCTTTCTACTTGGCGCTTTCTGGATGATTCTACACGAATGATGTATCCGCTTCAAAGTCATCCGCCATCTCTCCGTGATCAAGCGTTTTTCTGTTCTTGAAAATAAATGCAACACAAATTTTATCAAGGTGAATGATAGTAATTTTGAATTACTATGAAAAACATGCTTATTAACAGGTTTCATATTTTAGAATTACAGATATACTTTTAAGTCAATAAAAGAAGCTTTTTCAAGGTGCTTTATCCATTTTGCAAAAGATAATAAATCACATCTTAAAATTCAAAACATAATTTCATAACTAAAAATTTTCAACAAATTTGACACAAATTGCTAGGTGAGCATTATTGAAGGAATTCTAACCTTTCTAAATCACAAAGTACCGTGGTTTGGTTACGAAGGAAATAATAGTGGAGATACATAGCGCTGTTGGCAGTGAAGTTTTCAGTTGACTTGCAATGAATGTAGCTCAAGTAAAACTATCTGAATGGGTAATTTTCACTTTGAAGTATCTATTTGATGTTTTATTGAAAACCATAAGTTCATTACTTAGTTAACATTTTATGGAACTCTAAAATGTATCGAGTGAATTACATGCACTCGGTATAAAATAATAAACAAAAACGCCTTTTAAAAAAACTCATGCATTTAACAGCAAAAAATTTCTTATCAAATAAAACATTCAAGGTTTACTATAACTACCATTACCAAAGTTTGAGGGGGATCTAGTTTTCTCAAAAGCATTTCAGAAAATTATTTACTTTATTTATACATTCTGTAAACAAGGCTTTCAACTTTCCTTCAAAAAATGTAGAGTAAGGGGAGGTAATTTCAAAAACTAAGCTTGCTTTTATCTCATTATTTTTTACTTAGTGAAGGAAAAGGAAGGAATGTTATCACAATGCAAACATGACTATTATAGTTTAGGCAAAATATAATTTACATTTTTATAACTTTAAGAATGTTTTTCAAAAGTTCAAAAATTTCAAATTATCTAATAATTTCCTAGGGTATGCTAGGAATTTTCTAAAGAGAAAATGTCTATATTCTGTATGATTTGAAAAATAGAAATTTTTATCAAAACATTTTCAACACAGCATTAAAGGATAGTAATGCAAATAAGGGGAAAATTATGCAAATGTAAGGAAAAGGAAAATTATGCAAATGCAGCTGGAGGAAACAGGAGAATAATTTACCATCATCGAATTGCTTCTTCCACAATAGGATTCTGGAAATGTAAAGAATTCAGTACTGTGGTCCAGTCGTTTGTGGCCTCCAAATTCTTCAGCATCACTGTCAAGAACTATTTTATATCTGAACACCAAGTCAAGAAAAGTATTTATTTGGTTAATTTCTCCCCCCATTTTATGAAGATCATGTATATTTCTTAAGAAATTACACAAATGCTATGTATATACACAAACAGGGCTAAAGTTAAGAGTGGATGGGAGAACAGTAATTCAGACTGCATTAGGTAGGGAATCAGAAATGGTAGTTATTATTTTACAAAGATTTGTCAGTATTAGATTCTTAATACTATAGAAAAATTAAATTATACAATTAGAGGTAAACTTATCACATTTAGTTGGCAAAATAGTTTTTCAGTACTATAGCACAAAAATCTAATGTCTTTTGAGCAATGAAAAAAACTCCAAATGAAAATGTCAATTTGGCAAACAAAATAAATTAAAAGGATTATCACAAAGAACATATAAAATACCATCTTAGTTTTACTAAAAGGATACTTTCCAGGAACATCAACTCCTACTTTGTAATCTGGAAAACTTTTTGTAGCATGAAAATTAAAAGCAAAAACTAAATTAGCTCTTTCAAAGACAATTACTTTATCATCTTCATGTTTCCAACTAACATAAGCCTGCAAATATAAATGAATAAATAACAGACGATATTGATGTAAATTGGGAACATAATTTATATTCCTTTATAATTATATTTAAATTATGTAAATATAAAATTCCTTTATATTTACATAATTTATATTCCTTTAGTTACTTGTTTATAGTAGTGAAGAAAAGAGCAGTAATTGGTTTGGAAATTGAATACGAGGTGAGGCTATTAAATAATAAGACTGTTGCTGTAAAACATTTTATTTTAAATTTATACATATTTAGTTTTTATCACCTTCAATTTACACTTTTCCTTACAACGCTCCATACGAATTTTTCACTGTTCGAAACAGAGCTGGAAATCTTGTTCTGTGAGCTCCTGCATGACTTGTGCCGCTTTTACTTTCACAGCTTCAACGGACTGAAATCTTGTTCCTTTCAGTGCAGATTTGACCTTCGGGGACAGATAAAAGTCACATGGTGCCAGGTCAGGCAAATAAATGCCTTGACAGAGAATGCGGAATGTGCATGGGCGGATTTATGGGGGGGGGGCAGAGGGGGGCAATGCCCAACCAGTTTTGGGAGGACTTAATGTAGTAACCACATCTTCCAAAAATTAAAAAAATATTTTTTTTTTCTTTTTTGAATAGTTCAGAAGGGCATGGGTGGATTTATAGGGGGGCATAGGGGCAATGCCCCCCAGTTTTGGGAGGACTTTATGTAGTAATAACACATCTTCCAAAATCTTAAAAAAAAAAAAAAAAAAAACATGACTTTTTCTTTTTTGAATAGTTCAATGAAAATGAAGAGAAAAGCAAATGTCCTTTTCTGATAGGAGAAAAGAAAAGTTAAAAAAAAACGAACATTAAATACAAATAGTACAACTGTCACTGGGGTGCTGAAAATGTGTCTAAATTCACTATTTTGGACTGAAAACCATTTGGGCAAGTATATGAATGAAAATATAGGCTAAACAAGCTATACATTAAGCTGCAACACTTATAATAATTGGCGATTATTTTAACAAATTGGAACCTAAAGCAAAGGGGAAAATCTCCCCCCTCCCCCAGTCGCGCTAACAGAACGACCTACTCGTTATGATTTGTGTCCACATTTCAAGTATTTATTTGTGCATAATATTTATATTCTTAGTATATTAATTGGCCTTTTGAGAAATTCTAAAAAACATAAGATTTTTTTCCTTCTCTCTCTCTCTCCTTTTTGAGGGAGAGAGAGAATAAATACTATTGCAAACTGAATAAATTTCAGTTATCTGAGAGTTCTGATTAAATGAATCTTTTTACTTAAAGGGAGAGTACAATTTTACTTACTTTATAAATACTGTTTAAAAAGTAAGGTAAGTCATAATCATCTAAGTCTAAGTGAGTCAGTCCTTGTCATTATTGAAATCTAAATAACTGAGTCATCAAAAGTTTTGGAAAAATTTGCTGAAATTTTATAAAAGTCTATAAAAAACTAACAAAGATTGGTAAAATCGTAAAAATCCTTTAACCGTAAAAACTGACGAATTTTCGTAAAAACTACAAAAAAATCAAGCAAAAATTTATAGGTAGGAGTGAATTACAAATAAGGTCGAATTTGCCTATAAGATAAACAAGCTGTTGCTTAGGCCCCCTGCTTTGAAGTGTGTCCCTAACTCCCACAAAAAAATTCATGATTTGTTCCTTAAAAAACGGAAATTGCTTGAAAAAACTAATTTCATTTTTAAGTGCTTGAAAACCTTGAATATTTGGAAACGTGAGGCTACAAACCTTAAATTTTAAAATTTCTAACAAATGGTAGAGGGGAAGGAATGCCAACATATGCCAAATTCAGCTCCTTGCCACATCCTGTATTAAAAATGTAAAAATCATGGTTCTCACGTTTGTAACATATTATTTGAAATAAATTTTTGTGACTCACATGTTTCATATCTTTCTATTTATTCAATCCTGAATGCAATATTTTGGAAATTCTTTTGCATTGATTGCTTTTATCTTACTTCTTCTGCATATTGTCTATCTGTTTAGCACGGAAAAAAAATACACACTACTTCTATTTCTTTTCGTTTTCTGCCCCACTTGCAACTTAAGAAAAGTTGTTGTCATGAGAAATCTATGGTTTCTTTTTTCTTTTAAAGTTAAAATAGCTATTTCTCCCAAATTTAGAACAGGACTGCAAAAATTTACTATCAAGTACTAAAATACCAGAGACTGGAAAGCACAAATGAAGTGCGTTCAATAATTTTATTTATTCTAGAGTCCTTGAAAATAATTAGATAAGCCTTTGAAAATCCTAAGCAAAGTAGGCTCCACTTCTACTGCATATTGTTAATCTGTTTAGCCAGGAAAAAAAAAATGATACACTATCTCTATTCCTTTTCGTTTTCTGCACTACTTATAATTAAAAAAAGGTTGTTGCAATGAGAAAACTAGTTTATTTTTTCTTTCAAACTTAAAATGGGTGTTTCATACAAAGTTTGAACAATACTGTACAACTGTATAATCTAGTTATCAATTTCTATGTCTATCCAATTAACCTTTATAATGCTTCAAAATGCAGAATTTTATATCCATTTTACAAAATTTCCACCGGGGGAGAAACCCCCGGTCCCCTAAAATTGGAGATATTCTATTTCCCACTTAAAAGGGAGCCCTGCGTCACTCTCTTGATACCAGCTCCCTCTCTTAAGGTCAGTTCAAAAAGGATAGCATGAAAACACATTAATGAAAACGACACACAAAAAAGTAAAGCATGGACTTATGCATCACAGGAAACAGACAAAAACATATGAGTGGGTGGGCAATAAAAATGTTTTGTTAAAAAAAGAAAAATCCTGCCCCCCCAGGAACTCAGTCCTAAATCCGCCTATGGGAATGTGCCGTCCATTGTCTTGTTGGAAACCCAGGACTTGTTCTTCCAAAATTCAGGTCGTGTTTTCCTTACTCTTTCACGGAGTTGAGCAAGCACCTCACAGTAGTAATGTTGATTAATTCAATATTTGAATGCAATATTTCTGTTTGATTTAGATGTGGAAGGGCGACCCGGGCAGTCATCATCTTCAATGTCTTCTCAGCCATCTTGGAAAACGCTTGAACCGCTAAAAACTCGCACACGTAATAAACAGTCATCATCATAAACTCATTTTAATACACGATAAGTTTCAGTAGCGGTTTCATCAAGTTTCATGTGAAATTTCATGACAACTTGTTGCTCTACTATTACACTTATCATATTTTCCGGCAAAGTGAAACAAACACCTCTTACATAAAGGATGGTTACGACCAGACTGATTTCTCTACAAACATGGGAGGTGTTGCAATTAAAAGAGAAAGCTTTACGCATGGTTGGATTTGGCTCATGCACGGTTTTTCAGTAGCAGCATCAGTCTCGTTATTTAACAGTCACACCTCGTAAATAAAATCTACAAACATTCAAATTTTTAGAATGATACAGGGGTGCCTCAAACTTAAATTTTTAGGAAGGGAGAAAGTCTCAATTTACCAAATGAACTTCTGAATTTCAATGAATGATAAAATATGAGCATCCACACATATACTTAGATTACATATAATGATAAGGGACATTAGGCACCATAATGAAGAGGAAAATAATAATTTTTTCCTTTAAAATTACAAATGCTGCAATAATGTCGACAAATTTTCTGACTATTCTATTCTGGACACTTTTTCTTTCTTTCTCTATTTTTTTTTTCAGAAAAGCATACCTAGAATTATAGTTTAAAAGAGACTCGTAGGAGTGCTAACAGTCTGTGGAAGCTCCCCTACAAAATACTTAAAGGGACCTTTTCCAAAATATGCTTGTTAGGGCATTCACTAAAGCTTGACTACGGAGAGACAGGGGATGGCCTTATCACGGAAACATCATTTGTAATAGGTTGTTTGTTATTATTTTGTAATAGATCAGATCAGCGAAAAATGTGCCTCTTACTACTCTGCTCTTTCTGGCTGATTCTACCTATTAAAAATGACACAAATGCTGTTTCCGCTTCAAGGCCATACACCACCTCTCTGTGGTCAAGCTTTATCTTAAAAAGCTCCTATAGACTGTTTATCTGGTCAAACAATCTACTTTTTAGCCTACTTTCCCAGTAAGAGTGCCAGAGAAAGAAGAAAAAAGCATGAAAGAAGGCTTAATGCATCTTGAAAATATTACCAAAAAAAAGTCAAAAATAAAAATAAAATAAATATCGAAAAATTAAAAATTGGAAAGATGGGGGGAAATGTCTGTCAGTCTGTCTGTGCCCCCCTAATAACTTTTGAGTGAATAGTCCGATTCGAACAAACTTTTTTTTGTTTGAAAGATCTTGGCGAGGACACCCCATTCCTATATTTCACTTTTTGATTTGAACTATTTTTTGTTCAATTTTGAACAGTTCAAAAAAACTTAACATTAGCGCCAACGGGAAAAATTCAAGGCAATTCCGAACTGTGAGGCGAATCTGCTTCAAACAAACTTTGTAGGAAAAAGCTTTTAATGAAAAACTTGTATATAAAATATCTTTTTGATTTGAACAATTTTTCGTTCAATTTTGAACAGTTCAAATCCCTTAACATTAGCGCCTATGGGGAAACTGAAATTCAATGTAGATTCCGTACTTGAAGGCGAATTTACTTCAAACAAATTTTGTTGAAAATAGCTCTTGACAACCAACTCCTGACTCTGAGAATTTTGGGGCACCTGGCTCTGACTGCGACTCCTGTGCCCGACAATTAGTCGGACTCCGACTCCCCGACTTCGAAGCTTTGGCAAAAATTTATACATGGAGGAAAAATAACCGACTCCGATTCTTGGATATTCGACTCCGACTCCTTTATCTCAAAATGAGATTGACTCCAATTCCAACTCTGCAGTCATGGTTTTAACTGAAATAATTAGTGTTGATATGCCTTGTTTTAATTTTCACTCTAAATTTAGGTACTCAGTTATCAGCGGATAAATTTGAAGTCATTTATGTTTCTACAGAAAGATATGCGCAGTTTTTTTTTTGACAATGAAAATTATTTCTTTAAGTTCACATTTTATTGTTTTTATTTATTTTGGTAAGTGCATTAATTCATTAAAAAAATATTTTTGGCAACAGAGGGAAAAGAAACGATTTTTTTTTTGTGATATGATGTATTTATTTTGATGAGCTTATTAATTTTAATTATTATTTTTTCGCTTTGAAAGCGGTTAAAGAATTTTTTTTAATAGAAAAAGTATATTAGCTACTTTGTTTAAAAGGTGCTGCTATTTTATTTGCTCGTTTATTTATTTATTTTACTCATCTAATTTTTTAGATGAGTAAGGCATATTTTATTCCTAGAAATCAGCTTAAAATGTTATGTTTGAAACATTTGCGATTTCAGCTATTTTTGAGAATATTGATCAGATATTAGAAAGTAGATACGGGTATACGGGAGAGTAGGCTCATTTAGTTCTAGACGGAACTTCTTGTTTGCAATAGGTATCTTATGACAGCCATTAAATGAGAAAAACATTTAATATCAAAAATATAACGTCAATATTGGTAACAATAACAATTAATCAACATTTGAAATGAATCAACATTATAATCTTCAAAGTAGATTAAAGTGTAGAATCAATATCTTTTACTCATAAAACAACAGGGAATCTACACAACTTAATATTGGATTTGAAAAAGCACAAGTATAACAAGTGACAAAGTTCTGTTCTGACATTTTATTAAAAAATAAGAAAATTGTTAAACAATTGTCTCACTCTAAATATTTTCAGAACTTCAATGTGCATTCTTTTATTTATGAAAATTTCAGAGACTAACCAAGTTGACAAAACTGCAGTCTTTGATGATGTGATATCTAGGCTGTTGCTATATTGCATGTAGTTCTTTCTGCCTTATCCCTTACTTAGGAGCAACAACTTACACTGCTTAATAACCAAATTACAATTACACAAAGAAAACAAAATTATTTTACAACAACATTGTGGTTTATAGTTTGCACAACAGGTCTATAACTAGTTTTTTTAAACAAAGTCATAATGAAAAATACAAGGTTTTTGCATTTCTACCAGCCTAAAGTTTTTCCCCCCTCCAAATTTAAGAAAATTCTTCTGGCTGATTTTTATGAACAGTTTATTGTTCTCTCTTAGTTTATGCTATTGAAATTTTTACATTTTTCAGAAATTATTAAACCTACTATTGGACTGGAAATTTCAAGGAAGCCACTTCACTTAGTCTCAATTCTCGAGAACTTTGAATCACAAACTATATTGATGTAATTTTTCTGCAAGTGTTTAACAGGCTGACAACTGGGGTTGGTGCTAAATTTTGTGAGACATTGTCAAGCTGTCACCAAATGGTCACCATTTGTTCCATTAAAATCTGCAAATGTCTCAATACTTGGGTCATGAGAGATACTATGGGATCCAGAATATTCAAATGGAAGTCATTTCAATCAGTCCCATCCCCCCCCCCCCATTCAGTTCCATTTATTTCCACCTTTAAATATGTCTCCACTTTTCTCAAAGGCAGGACATTGATGTCCATTCCTCATTTTTATAAGTATCCATGATACTTTACCTTGTGGATATGGTTGATACTGATATTTATAATATTACTTTTAAAAAAGTTTTAAAGGGCAAACATATTATTTTACCTGAGGACTATTCAGCCATGGATATTTTTCTTCAGTTTGGTTCATAGCTCTATCAAAATTATTTAGGAATTTGTAACGCAAAAGTTCATCTTCTACAAGATGCCACTGTCTTCTGGCATGATGATAACTTTCATTATTTCCAACTCGTGGGAAGTCTAACCATTCTGGATGACCAAATTCATTACCTATGAAAAATAACAAGCTATTAAGTACATTGACTTTAATTGCATCAGACATATGAAGCAGTAAGAAGCAAAGGGATGTAAGTGAACATTTTCAAGTTTTGAGTAAAAAACATTTAAAGGTTCCTAGGTAGGCTTTCATTCAAAACTTTTGCTAAATTATGCAGTACAACAGTACCTTCCATGGCTACTAATACTGTCTCTTGCCCTAAGACAAAGAGAGGTTCACACACCATTTGAATTGGTTACCTCCAAATCTTTAATTTTGCCACTTACAAACCTTTGCTTCTCACTGCATCATATGATAAATACTAAGAGCTAGGGGGAAGGGCATACAAGAAGACATTTCTGAACACTTAAAGATATTATTTCCTTTAATTCATTCAGCCTTAAGACAGTAAGGCATACATCCAAGTTATATACTTGTTAGAATTTAATTAGTCATGACATAGCTACATAAAAAAATGTTTCAGTGGTTCGATGCAGTTAAGTTTATTTGCACTTAGTTACTGCATGATCCACAATTATTTTTCATTTTTATACTTTGCAAACACATAGCAGTATATGATTGAAATGAGAACAACTGAATTCAAAAGAGCTTAGGTTGCTTTCATTTCTTTCATGAACAATAATTATAAGAAATGTTTTTAAATAGATTTCTAGAAAAAAAAAGACTGAAGTTTGTAACAGGGAATCCAATTTTATTTATCAATGTATGTATGTACAAATGTGTGTCATTTTAATTCCTTGAGAATGGTAGATAGGTGACGGTTGAACCAGGTATCAAAAGATTCAAAATTTTATAACGATTATAATTAGCCAGATCACATTTTTGTATAACTTCAATTAGAGAAGAAATTAATTAAAATATCAGCGACGCTTTATCTGTTCCAGAGCAATGCAGAAGCTAACAACCTGCCAATAATGCCTGCTTTGAGCAAAATGTTTTGTAAAAATAAAATTGCAACCTTTGTGCTCTATTTTGCATATTTGTTTCTAAAAATTCAATTTTTTTTTTTTTTGGATCTTAAACGGCTTTAACTAACTTTTTGAACCAATTTTATTTTCTGAAATGTAATAAATTTCAGATAAACACTGGTGAAAATTAATCATGATTTTTAAGAGTGATATGAGCTTGAATTGACTAGGATGCAAATGGATTAAAAAGTTTGAGTTTGACAGGACAAAATGACGAGTGTTCATGTCTAATTGGTAAATTTGATACTTATGTGCATGTTTTAGAATTCAGAATTCATGACCAATTGCTAGTTACCATGACTTTGAGGCCTTTTTTTCTGAAAATCATAATTTTCGACGTGTGAGGAAACCCTGATACTGTCAGTAAGATTTGTTCATGTAGGAAACTCCATTTCTCTCTTGAACATTTCTTGAATAATTCTAATAAGATTGGTTGTTATGGCAAATTTGCCTACTTATACACATCAGAAAGATTAAATTTACAGTGTATACCTTTTTGGTATTTTTATTCCTTATCAATCTTAAATAATAGAGATTAGTTATCTGGAAATTTTGCACCTGGATGGAGCTTTGTTTTTTAAGATTATCTATGTTGATGTTGGTGCTGAAAAATTGTCCTCTTAATAAATATTAAAACAAGCTAGTTTTTTTTTGTTGTCATAGTAATCAGAAAATTCAGAGAAACATCAACTTTGATCAAATGAGGATGACAAGCCTTTTGTGATTGTTCAAAAAGAAAAATCTCCTTGTTTTGCAAACATCCTTTAAGGGTAGGATTTTGCAGTTTCAAAAAAGTGATTTTTTTCTTTTTTGTTTCGTCTTGTAGTTACACATTTCAAAAATATATTCCCAAATATTTAAGCCATTTCGAGCAAAATTCTCGAAGTTATCAAGTATTCAGTCTCTGCTTCTTCAAACTATAGCTCCGACAGCTGCCAAAGAATGCAGCAGTTATGGCAGCTACTGATGCTCAGAATGTCAGTGCTGCTTGATTGGGGTTAGTTAAATATAATGTAAATAAATAACAAAAAAAAGAAGAGGCTGAGGGGATTGAAGTTGCTACAGGGACTGTACTCTGTGGAGCTGGAATTGAAGCTTTTTAGCTTCTTAAACTGTAAACGTGTTTTCCTCAAAACCACTTTTTTAGTCAGTCTTCACTCCCATTTTAAAACTAATTGACCAATTTATTTCAAATTTAGTACACACATTCTGCATATAAGAAATCTAACCCCCTACATTGAGTTTGAGTCAGTAGCGTACCTACGGGGTGTAGCGCCCCTGGCGAACTTAAGAAAGTGTGCCCCTACCCCCCAGAGTCGGGAAGTCAGCTTAAGAAAACTATACACTTCAAACTATACATGACAAAATGTCGCCCCCTCTTTGGAAAAAAATGAAATCATCGGGCATAGAACGTCCTCCACCACCGTTCCCTGGTATACAAACTGTGTGTTTAGCTAACTCGATGAATCGAAATAGAATTTCAGGCCAGGAGTACCTCCTCCCCCATTTTTTTGAGAATTAAGGATTGTTTTATTTTCTTCCATAGATTTTTTTCTTGTGAGTTTTTTTATTTTATTTTTCAAAGCACTTTCCTCCTTTTTTTTCAGTATTTTAAAAAATTAAAAAAAAAAAAAAAATAAAAATCAGTCAAAATGCCGGTAGCTGCTGCAGCCCTATTAGAGCCACTCCTGCGAACCCCTTGCTACACTACTGGTTAGAGTTTTATTTATTTTTTTTAATGGTTTTTTTTGCTAACAAAATAGAGGAATTTTTCGTAAAAAATAGAACTTTTAATTTTAAATGGGCGCCAAAGATTTTAAAGCTTAAAAAAAACAAACAAAATCTGAGAATGAATGGGGGAGAGGATTAATTAATACTTTGACTAAATTCTTATAGAATTTGATTTCAGATAAATGTCAGCTGAGATACAGTGAACATGTCAAATCATCTTTTTCCAAAAGTGCTCTGGGGAAAGCTCTGCCCTTGACTTGTCTGGGGATACTTTTTGATCAAAAACTTACAAAATATTCTTAAAACATAATAATGCACAAAACATTTTAATAAATTTAATCAAACCATTTTCCAAGGGAAAAAAACGCAAAAAAAGCGATTTCTTTTAATACTAAAAATTCTACTCCTCCCTTAAACAACAAATTTTTACAGCACTAGTGTTGGCTCTGGTGAAGGGGAGGAGATATACCATTTAATTGTAACTCACCCATGAAGTTTAACCAAGCTTCTCCTCCTAAACTGTGTGTGAGCAATCTGATCATCTTGTGCAAAGCAATACCTCTGTCGATAGAATTAACTAATGGAGTCAAAACTGACATGTAGTCATACATATCTTTATCCATAAGCCAGAACGCAATAGTTTTATCGCCAACAAGTGCCTAGAACAAAAAATAATGATTTAATTCATTTATTAATGAAATACATTGGACAAGTGTGTGTGTGTGAGGGGATAAAGAGCTCTTGGTTTAAACATTGTTTTCAATCGTAATACAGTATTTAATACTGTTGTGACCAAAAAACCCCCTCCAGAAGGAATATCGGGCTGTGCCAGAGTGGAACCTGCATGTTTAAGCAAATACGTACATTCAAACAAAACCTTATGCAGTTTATCTTTATTTTTATACATGATTTATAGTGGTAAGTGTAATAGTTTATGAAATTGTCATGATGCGCGCGATTAATTTTGCAAAGTTATACGAAAACCAAAAAGATAACGATTTTAGGCCGTGGAAGTGGAAGCATCGCAGCCGCGCATAACCTCAGACCAACGACTGCCTTGAATGCCAAAGAACAAAATTTAAACGAGACTTACCCGGGGGTTGTGTATTTGAAGACGATAGTAAGCACAAACATCATTACCATACATTCTTTATTCTATGTTAACTTCTAAGCAGATACGAAGACAGGCACTAGGCATGGTGATCACCAGAACATTTCACTTAGTAAAAAAAAACAAATGCGAGGAATACAGACTTAAGAGTTCAAGAATGGAGCTGGGGTTTGTTGCTAAGTTCGTTAAAGATAAAAAAAAACGGAAAGTTCCCTCGGAGGGTGGTGAAATATTCTAATTGTAATGGACGGAGGATGGACAGTTCATTATGAAGATGGTGGGGTGTAATTCAGGGATGGCTTATTGTTGACGATGTCCGTTGAAGGCCAATGTACGTTGAGACAAAAAAATGGCGCTGGCTGTAATCTCCATGGTGACAACGTTGAGATCGTCCCACGCTTAAAAATGAATCAGGGTAATTTCGAGGTAATTGCGCATCCATGTCGTCACCTCATGCTATGTTGATTATCGAAAGGGTAGTTACTTAAGGGGACGATTCCGGTGCATTCAGCGTGCCGCCAACGGACGCCATGATTCAAACAGGTGATGGATCTCCTATGCTCTCATCTTCGGCTGCGACGAAGTAACGGTCTTGATTATTATATTTTAAACATATATGAAAAAATAAGACTTTCACCTCATGTTGAGGTCTTAACAATTTCGCGGCGAGCAACGGCCGTCCCCTGACGCCGTGGACCGATGCTTCATCATCGCCATCGTTGAACAAAAATCGGAACCGCAGAAATTGCGACCGAGCGGACAGAGAGCAGCAAGTAGAGTGAAATGGGGTGGAAAAATGAATCGGCAAATGAGCGATCAGATCCGGGTACGCGGCGATGCGCGGGAACCAATGAGTGCGTTTGGCGCCCAAACAACGAAGGGAAGGGGACGCTACGCCATTTTAATGGCCGACAAGAAGATGCGAAAAATCGGATCGACGCTTGAAAAATTGACAAAAAGCTAAACGATGGGAAAAGTGAATAAGTCACATATTTGATATCGTAAAGTGTGCGAAATTTAACGGGGGAACGCGGGGAAAACGTGGAATGCACAAGAAAATAAAAAAACAACAAAATGGGGGAAGAAAACGATTAAAATGACCGAAAACATGGGAAAAATGTAAATGGGTGAAAAATGTGATATGCATTATCACAGAAATATAGATTTTTAGAACCGAGATATTTATTTATGCTAACACTGTATATTGCTACCACCTTCGCAGCTACAAGTAAGAAACATAAAAGGCAGTTCTTCCACCAAACCACAAGTTTCTTTGCTTTTTATTCGCAGCTGGTTAGCATAATTCTGTGCTAAAGTACATCAATAGCAGAAACGCTTTTCATTTTGACCATATCAAAACAAATATGCAAATATATTTGGAAAAAAATGCATGTCCAAAAAATAATAAAAACTAATAATTCTAACATTTCGAAAGGCCAAAGTTAAAAAAGGTAAAATTGGCCACCAACGCCAATAGCTGATTTTTTTGAACAGTTGATGTATTGTTTGAGTTCTATAAAACATACAGTCGAACCTCATTAATGCAAAATTTACAGGACCATAATTATTTTGTATTAACCAGATTTCATCTTACCCGATAAATTATTAAATGCTTAATAGTAAAATAAGAAAAACAATGTTTAATTGCCCAAAATTGCAGGTTACTGCACACATGCGTTTCAGGGTTACAAGGAACTCTTTTGTCAATGCAAAATAAGTGAACACAATGAATGAAAAGGGATCCTGGATGTGTTTTTGAAGGTGGAAAAAAAAAAAAAAAAAAAATCAGGGACCAGAAATGGAAGAAAAACCCGAATTTTTTCAAATTTATAAGTAATATAGAATTGTTTTGAGGCCAGAAAAAATAAAACAGGGAGGTAGACTTCGCAAAACAGACATAGAAAGTCCAAAAAATCTCATCTATACTGCAAACTATTTATCTTTACCTGATCATGGGACTCTGCATAGGCAACTGTTTTCTCTGTCCACCTTCTGTTGGTTAAGGTATGCACAATGTTGCCTATATTCCAATCTTCATCTCTTTGTTCTTTTAAAAGCTGAAGAAGGAAAACAAAATAAGTGAATAAATAAATAAATGCAAAAATAATTGATTCATTTACTTAGTTTAAAAAAAGAAAAGAAATTAAAATGTTTTATAAAATATACAGGGTTCATACTCTATTCAGATGAAAAAATTCCATGACTTTTTCATGACCTGATTTTGGTTCTTTAAAGTACAAAGCACCATTCTTTTGTTAATTCAAGTTTCTAAACCAGATATTTATTTTTAAAATGCATTTAGTAGTGAATAAATCTTCGGATTCAAATATACTTGTATACTTATTTGCATATTTTCAATGCTTAAGAGATTCAGAAATTCCAGAACATAGTGTTTGATACCTGACATTAAAGGTAGCAGTGGGTCGCATGGATTAGTTTTGTGGGCCACATGTTGAGCACTTCTGTTTTAGAGTATTAGAATTCCTCTATTTCTGCATTCTATCGCCAGACTAAAGATCTTTATTTTCTAAAACCTTCAACAAACTAAGACAAACTCTTATCAACATTATAAAGTTTTTACGAGTGATGGAAACTAACTAGGATGCAATTGAATTGTGTTTTTTGAGTGGGTGTGGGAAAATCTAGAATGTACAAGTTCGCTACTACAGAATACAAAATATAAGAAGTGTTGAAAATAATGGTAAATTCAAAATGAGTGATGTCCAAGCAGTAAAATCACATTGCAGAAAAAGATGAGCGGCTGCTACAGAAGTAGATACAATGAGGTTTCAAAATTCAGATTTGTTTTGGGATCGTTCGAAATTCCAGTTTTAATGTCTTTTATATAAACAATACTGATATATCACTAATGTTCTTTTAGCTACTGTTGCTTCCTCATTGCATAAGACATTTTTCTATGACTTTAAATACATTTCCATGACTTTGAATGAAAATTTCAATTTTCCATGACTTTTCCAGGCCTGGAATTTGCCTATTCTTTTTCCCATGACTTTCCAGGATTTCCATGACCCGTACGAATCCTGAATATATATATATGAGACAAAGAGTGAGAATTTTGTGCAACATTTAAAACTTTAACGTCTTTGTTTATATTTCAACAAAGGCAAATAGTCCTAAGTATATGATTAATATACAAATTAGCATACAGTATAAAAATGGTTACTTTTCTTCTGTTAATGGTTAAATTCATTTTAAGATGCACAGACATGCAAATAAAGACATCTTTTCAAGTTACAATAACCAGTGGTGTAGTCGATGGAGGAATGGTGTCCCTTTGCTTTTTATTTGTGCACTAGCCTCTCCCCATTTTTTATATTTTAACACGAGAGCTCCTCCATTATCCCCAACTTTTGTTTCCACTAATTTATGCTCAAATCCATAAGCCTCACTCGATCTTTTTTTTGCAGGACTACAACACAGCAATAAACCTTTTTTTTCCCATTTTGGATTAAAATACATTTAAAAAAATGTAATAAAGGCTACAATAACTAGGACCAAGATTAACTAATAAGCAAAGTTCAAACTAATGGTAAGAATTAAATAATCAATGTTCAAGCGGTGAAATTACATTGCAAATAAAAACCAAAATGTTTTAAAGAAGCAGATGCAAATGAATTAGGAGAATAATCGGGATAGGCAGATAAGAAACAGCTAAAAGGCGTAAAATTTCAGGCATTATATGTTTCTTTCAGGTAGAGTTGTAAAACATCTGTTTTAAACACAAAATGATTTGTTTTCAGAGGAAGAATTTTGAGAAAGGTTTGTTCTGAAATGAAAAATATTGTGAAGGTACTGATGTTTAACAAAATATTTGGTGAATTCATCAGATTAAACATTTAGTGAAAATTTTGTCTTCACATAAAATAATTTGTGAAGTGTCTCCTTTTCCTACAAGACCACCCTAAAATTTTCCAATTCTTTTTAGGAACATCAAAAACTTTTAATACTATTTCGGGAATTTTATGAAATGCAAATATTTTTATCAAATTTAAGAATTTTAGGGAGAATGATAACACGAAGAACCTGAAAATTGTTAGTGGTTTAAAACCTTTCTTCTCCAAAAGAAATAAAGTAAATCACACAACTGATCTTATAAAACAGTCATTTTCTGATTGCATTTCTTAGGGCATATATTTTGTTTTCAAACAATTTTATTTAAGATAGTTTAGATCAAAGGGTTATTTTAAGCCAATTGAATTTAAAACGTTTACAAGACACATTGATGAAAATACTTCAATAAAAAATACTGTGCAACAAAATAAGAAAGAAATTTTATAACTTTTAATTCAAACAGCAGTATAATCCATAAAAAATGAATTCCTTTAGTTTAGGAAATTGAAGAGAAAACTCAACTTTATTAAGAATTACACAATACCTCAATCCACTTATCTGGAATGGCCATCCCTAAACGAAAATCAAATCCACCTCCACCTTCAGAAACAGGTCGACAAAGCCCAGGCATACCAGAAACATCCTGTTTAGAAAAACCATAGAATGAGATACATTAAAAATACTAATAGATTAAACAAAGGTCTTGTGTACATTCAGTATATTTTTTTCCTGAAAATTATTGCAGCAAGATGGCTCCCAATAACAATTTACAACTACTCATTGTGAATAAGGATTTTAATATTTTGAATATATAAGATTTTGGAAGGGAAAGTACAACTTTTGTGACTAACGTAACAGGCTATTCAACACAGAGTTCAAATTAGGCTCAAAAAGAAAAAATAAAAACTCAATGAAAGAAACTGAAATCTCAAAATAAAAGCAATAACGAAAAAAAAACCAGTTGCATAAAATGTATGCTCAAAAAATTACAGGTCGCGTTTCTTGAATGCTTTATAGTTTAAATTTACATGTTATTGTTGAAGAACTTCAAGCAGTAATTATTCTACTTACAGCATCCATCTTGAAAAATGTTTTACCAGATTCGAAAATCAAGAATGTTATCTCTAAAATGATGCATAACACATTAATATTGATTGAGTTTGAAATTTTGGCCTACAGGTTGACATTTTCGTGGAATGACCCATACATAAAAAATAGAAATCCCACTTTTAAATATTACATGCAACCTATTTGAAAGTTGTGTTATAAAAATTTATTATTAAGTTTTCTTTTTACAACGAAACTAATCACAGCAGCTACATGCAGGTCAGTCTTGCAGTAACTACATGTGGTGCCATGCCATTATTGCAGCAAAAAATGTATTGGTTAACATTTGTAGTTATTTTAAAAGCAAGTGACTGGGTGCAATTTTCGGAAGGAACAATCACATTAAACTGGACACAAAAGAGTCTTAAAGCTGGTTTAATGTACTTTGAAAAGTGAAGTTTAGATTTTTTATTAATATTTGCCTTTATTTAATAATTTATATTATTAATTATTAACAGGGTCGCCAACTTTGGAGAAACAATTTGAGGAGCACCTGTGGTGATTTTAAGGAACAATTTAAAATTTTGCGGAGCAGTTAGGTATTTTGCATAAAAATCAATAAAAACAACTGAAACCACTTATCTAAAATTGTTTTAGAGCATTAATAATCATTTTAAGCACTGGTACAAAAATAATTATGTTGAAATTGATAAACACTATTTCAATATTTGAGTATAAACATCTTTAATTTCCCATATTTCATGCTTGTTATGATAAAATAGCAAAATTTAAGCTTGAAAACGTTTGGCAGGAAATGCGAAGCAAAAGAACTTCTTTGCGGAGCAGCGGAGTTTTGCAGCTTTTGCGTAGGAACCCCGCAAAATTCGGAGCAGTTGGCAACCTTGTATCAATCATCAAAAAAATATTGAAAATCTTTATGGGTTGATTTTTAATCATTTCCTTTTTCTTATTAAAAGATTTTTTTGAACATTATTTTTCCCACATATCCAACAAATTGCAACAAATATCTAATGGTCAGCAACAGATTTGAAAACTGATGTAAAGCCATTGAAATCAATATGAAAAGATATCTGGTGTACATATAAGTTTTAAAGGATTTTCAAGAAATGCAATCACTGGTATTAAATCGAAACGGACAATGATGTAACTAACTTCATTTTTATAACCTCATCGTTCGGCTTTTACTTTCTGTATAAACTGAAGTGGAGTTATCACTGAAGTGGAAACAACATAGTTTTTGTGTGCTCTGAATGTGTCAACTTGTGTGTTCTCAACAAAACACAATTTGTGAAAAAGTTCACTTTTCTGCTTCCATTTGAAAAAAAGTGCGACTGACGGGAATGGAATGCTGCAAGAAGCTAACGGGAACATGTTCCATCGATTTCCACATGTTAGTTTTGGTATAGATGTTTTTGAAGAGGTGATTTTGATACCAATGACAAAAAGCAAGATGGGCAGTCACAAAAGTTTGAAGATTCCGAGTTGGAGGCTACATTGGACAAAGACTGGTGCCAAACAACTTTACCGAACTCAATTGATGCATTTGAGCCAAGCACTGCTGGAAAAACAGTTGCAATATAAGGAGGGACACAGACAAGGTAGTTTCGCAACATTATGACGCTCGGCTACATGTTGTGCCACCGGTTAAAACATGCCTCGAGATTCTGAAACTGGCAATCCTACTCTACCCGCTATGTAGCCCAGACATTGCCCCTTCCGACTACTATTTGTTTTCGTCGATGACACATGCTCTTGGGGATCAGCACTTCTGCTCTTTTGAAGAAGTCCAAAGTTGGATCTATTTGTGGATTGCATCAAAAGACACATTGTTTTTTCGAGTAGGCATCCAGAAAGATGGGAAAAGGTAGTGGCAAACGATGGACAATACTTCAAAAAACTGAAGTCAAACTTGTAAGTGTCAAACTTGTAAAAAAAATCCTTTAAAACTTATTTGTATGCCAGATACACAAATTAAAAAAAAAAAGCAAACATGGTATTATTGAGCAACCTTTATAAAATATCTATTTGAAAATACTTTTTAATGTTCTAAAAGCAAAATTCATAAGAAAATATTTTACCTCAGCAATTGTTACAGATTCTGGGTAAAAAGTTTTCAAAATGTGATTCGCCATCATCAAATATGTTAATGATTCTGTATCAGTTGACATTCCAAAATATTCATTGTAATCACCACTAAAACCTGCACCTACTCCATGGTGGTGGTACAGCATTGATGTCACGCCATCAAACCTGAATCCATCAAATTGGTACTCATCCATGTACCAACAAAGATTAGAAAGAAGAAATCTCAAGACCTCTCGCCTAAAAAACAAAAAATACAAATTTCATGAGATTTTTTAAGACTATACAATTGATAGTGCAGAGGCCATTACAATAGGATAGATTACATGGCTCAATATATTAAGATTAATTTTAGCAATAACTGCAGTAAAAAAATTACAGCACTCTTTCTAGCCCAATATGAAATGTTACAAATCCTCTTGAGATTCAAAATAGGGACTGCTAATTTACTAAAAGTAAAATATCATTTCAATCTAGTAGCACTTCGTAAAGCTATCTATCCTAATTCAAATTTTTATTTACATAAAATTTATAAGGTTGTGAACAATTATTTAACACAACTGTGAAAAATTCATGCTCTCTTTAAAAAAAAAAAAAAAAAAAAAATCTGCAAGCAATTACCCGGAAAACACAAAAATTACAATACAGATTATATTTTGTGCTTAATGGATGAAAAAGCATACTAGTGGAAAAAACAATAAAAACATTTCATACAGAACTCTAAAGCATTTTTTTTATTAGCAAACAAATGAGTTTTTAGGGAATTTGCTCTCTGTTAATTTCAAGCCCTGCCCGAACCTATTTGTACTAGAAGTTTTTTGCTTTTTTTTCATGACCAGCAACTTTTAAAACAAAGTGAAAATAGATAAATTACAATCGATTCTGCTTCAGAATGGGTCGCAAGGACAACAGCCAAAGAGCTCATCTGGTTTTAGTAAACAGATGCATTGATGCTTTTCTGATAATTCTTAGTTTAACCATGTAGGGAGTTCATTACTGAACTCGAACCAGGGTTTGAAAATATCATGATATTTTCAAAAATATCCGATATTTTTATATATACCCGACATTTTCAATTAGCATAAACTAAAGTCTTCAAAATAGTAAATGCATCCTCAAATCACTCTTAATTTTCTTATATTATACTTATCATATGTAGACTTAAAATTAAGGTTTCTTTCATTGTTTATATCTAATATTTCATTTTACATTTATATCTATTTTAATGGCGTTAATTTAGCATTAGCTGTTTCTCACTCATTTCCCTTCTGTTAGCAACTTGTACAGTTATATGATTCAGAAATAAAAAACATACATTGGTCCATGCACAGTCATTAAACATTCTCTTTCTCTGACCAATGTTTAATAATTAATTAAGCACTTTTAATATGAATTAAAACTGGTACATTAGTAATAATTTTATGTACCTAAAATAAAAAAGGAATATTATACTACTTTGTTATATTAATGATGCTTAACATATAATAAAAATATAGTACATAACTTTTTAGTTATTTTTAATAATAAATGAACTGTTATTATGATTAATATAATTTTTACATTAAAAATACTGTAGTTAAAAAAATAAATATCAAAAATATGAAAATATCACGATATTTTCAAAATATATATCGGATATATATATTGTGATATATATCAGCAAACCCTGACTCTAACACAGTACTTTCAAAGAAGAAAACATTCCTTAATCATGCTTTCATAGAAATGCTGTTTTCATAATTTTTGTTTGGAAAAGGTTAATGAAGCCATTGTTCTCAAACTAATCTCAACTGTTGTTGGAATCTTATATATAAATTAACCATGTTTAAATTATGAGCAGAAACAAATGTACATAAATGCTAGCTTTATAGTGAGATTAAACAAAATTCAATTTATTATTATTAGTCTTCAAGAGGGTGTAACCATGCCCAGTAAGTTTAACTCCAAACATTACAATGAATAGATCTGGGAATAATAAATTAACGAAATATTTTAATAACATTTAGAATTTCAGAAAAAGCCAAGAGTACACTAGCCAGTATTTTTTCGATCACAGAAATGGATCTACTTAAATGAAATGTAGTCAGAGGAATTATTATATATTTTCTCAGATGCATTAATCTGATCTCAAAACAGCAACCTTTGTGTATACTCCTGAATAATTTGAATATTCCCATAATGTTTTTCTAAATTCAGCACTCTTGATTTTCTCAAATAAAATATATCACTGCAAAGGTGAATAAATACATGAAAATGCAAATAATAAACAAATGAAAAATACATGTGCTTGAAAAGTAAAATAAGAAATAACATCATTTAGCACAAAATTGCAGATTACCGCAGACACATGTTTCAGGTTTGGATTTTTTTTTGATGCCTTTTCATCCATAAACTCACTTACTTTGCATTGTAAAACTTTGCAACCCCAAAACACGTGTTTGCAGCTACCTGCAATTTTGTGCATTCAAATGTTATTATTTCTTACTTGACTACATCACTGTCGTTTAAAATTGATAAAGATTATTTATCAAAGGAAAAAAAATATTTAAAGCAGTTTGAAAATTCAGAATACAAGAGGAGCATATTTTACTTACTGTGAATAATCAAATAATCTGCTTCCCCATAGTGAGTGTTCTCCTCGTCCTCCATCATGGAAAAAACAGGAATTTGTGCCATCAAATTGATTTAGTCCATCCAGAACATTCTTAGAGGCATGACTATGTACAACATCAAGAAGAACATACAATCCATGTGCGTGTGCATTGTCAATTAATTCTTTGAGTTCTTCGGGCGTACCATATCGACTAAAAATAAGTAAAGGAAACTTTATTTCGGTTGACACACACAAAACTTGAAAAAGACAGTTAAAGACAATGAAAAAATATTCCTTACCTGGATGCAGCAAAGAAACTAGTAACCTGGTATCCAAAGCTGCCATAGTATGCATGCTCCATTATAGCCATTAACTGAATTGCATTATAGCCTAAAAGATAAAAATTTATTTTATTTGAACATATTTTAGCATGCTTAAATATACAGAGAAATAGTATCATAATGGTTGAAGTATGAGGAGGAAAGAAACTGAACTTTTTAAAGAAAAAAAAATGTTGAATTTGCTTTCCAGGTTTTGGAACAAATTTGTAAAATAATTTAACGTACTTTTTCTAACAATTTGTAATGCTTTAATACAAGCTTTTTCATTTCTAAATAAAATACTCAAAGTTCTAAAATAAGAGCATCAATAAAACGTTTGTATATTTGAAAAATTTAATTTGAATTTGAATTTAATTAAAGTAAGGACTGGCCAGTAATCGTTATGACACTAATAATGCGTGGGTACCACACATTATTAGTGTAAATAACGCAACTTTGCAACTTTATTAAATATAAGACCACTATAGCTACAGTTCTAAACAGCAAAATGAAAAGAGCATACAAGTGCCACAAATTATAAAGTATATAGTAATTCAGGGTGGTCATCAATTAAGCAAATCAATGCCCCCCCCCCTCCCCGTCATGACTATTCCGAGTATAATTTAACAACATTACTTCTTTTCTCAATATCTTCGATATAATGTACAAGAAATGAAAAATAATTTGCACTTTTGAAATGCTTTAAGCACATTAAAATAAACGTTCTAATAAAGAAACTGATTTTCAAAAGGATATTCATTCATGATTCCATTAATTACATTTTAGTTCAAATAAAATTTAAACCTGTTTTAACATTTCCTGAAAAACATAAATAGTGATAGGAAAACTGCATTTGGAAGGTAAGATGATGGAAAATAAGACTTACTAACTTTTAAAACTATCTGATAAAATAGGAATAGATGTTTTGAAACTTTTACGCCTTATTGACTTATAATCTAATTTGTAAGGTTGTAATGTAATAAAATCTGTTAAGGTTTTCATGATTTTTAAAATTTTAACAAAACCTTAAATCCTTTAACACAATCTGTGAACCTTATAAAACTTTTAATTTCAATGAATGTACAATACCATAAATGCCAGCATTAAAAGATGAAAATTATGGGGACTGAGTGAAGTTAGAGAGGCATGAAAAATTTAGGGACAAAAGTGTGATTATAAAAGGGGTCTTTAAAATATCAGTAGGGATTTTTCCAATTGAAATTGCATAGGACCATAAATTTGGGTATTAGGATTAGTATGATAAATTTTTTGAAGTAAAAAAAAAAAATTTGAATTTTGAGATCTCTATTTAAATTATATTTTTCGCAATCAAATTGCAATAAGCCCCTGCTCGTTGGGATTCTTGTTTTTACTAATGGCTTTTATTGCAACCATAATTTGAATTTAACATGCCAAAATTTGAATGAATCCCAGGGGCTGGATGCTGGATGTTATGTGCTGGATACTGTTTTTGCGTAAAAAGGATTGTATAAAATCAAGAAGGTTGTTTATAAATATAATTCAACTCGGAGGCACATGGACGCCTGCATTATTAGAAAAATCCGGGGGCAGAAATCAAAGGATGCGGAGTGAAAACGAAAATTGTGATTGCGCATAAAAATAACTACAACTTTAAGAATTGAAAAAAAAAAAAAAAAAAACTTTTAAAAGCTACAAAAGATTCTATAAAAATGTAGGAATTTCAGAGAAAAATCAAAAGCGTTTCCCCACATTTTTGGGGAAATAAAAGCATTAAAATGAAGAAAAATGAATAAAATATGTTTAAAAAATGATCAGACATATTTCATTTTCATTCTTATGTATGAAAAGGTTTTATTTCTGCCATTGAAAGGGGTTTATTGTAGGGATTTGCCTGAAATTTTAATAATTGAAAAATCCCCCCTTTTTTTTGGGAATTTCATAGTTTTGATGGGAGATATTTTTTCATTGGAGAGATTGGGAAAAGGTATCAAAATTTAGGAGTTTCCCCAATGACTCGGGAGAGATGGCAGATAGGTAATACTAACCTTGATTCTTGATTCTTGGAATTATATTTTTGCTAAAATGTTCATAACTTGCAACCTTATATTCTTCTGAAGATATGCCAACGTGTGATTCATAGATTTTGAAATTTGGCGGTCTCTTTGGCTTTGAATTCTTAAATGTATATCTCTAGAACACAAAGAGGTAAAATGTTTAATAAAAATTATAAATAACAACAACATGTAAGGCTTTTTACTTCAAACAGAGTAATAAAAAGAGCAAAAAAATTTTGATTAGTGATGCACCTGCAAATGAAACCAAGAAGCACAAACCTGCCTACCAGGTACCAAACAACTAAAACTTTATGCATCAAAAAAAAAAAAAAAGATTCTAACACCAAAAATTAAATTATTAAAAAAATCAAATCAACAAAAAAAAAAAAAAAAAAAAAAAAAGTACTCATTTATTGAAAAGTTGATTTTGAAGATATTTCTAAAAACGTGCCTTTTCTCTTAATATTTATATACATACGAGCATATCAGAGATGCAATTACGCAGCATGTCTGACAAACATGACATGTAAGTAAACTTAAAGAAATAATAAAAATTAATGAATATAATTGGGAGCATATTCTTTCAAAAGCATTTTTACAAATTAAAAGTAGGTATATGCGTTCGTGGCATGTCTTATGGGAAAACAGTAAGGCTTAGAATGATGAAATTTGGAACACCATTACAGTTTTTGCCTAAGTTTTGCACCTCAGTTTTGGGATAATACTGAACTCGTATTTTTTTTTTTACAATTCAGACCCTAAGCAGTTGATGAGCTAAACTTTCAGAATTTGACAGAATCATTATTTAAAAGTTGCTATAATTTATAAGCATCCCTATTTATTGCTATGCACACTTTATAAATAGGAATCTTTTGCTTTTGTATGGTAATTTTATGTTACATGTTTAGAGTTAACTAATGTATAATTTAGAGCTTTTTTTTCTACAACACAACCTAAAGCTGTTTGCAAATTTCGTAAATACGTAGATCAGTCAGAAAGTTAGTTGCACTTCTTCATAAATCTGTTCCGTCTAAGACAATTTTGATGAAACTCTATGGCAATACTTCAGACATGTACCTTTATTGTGTGATGCAACGGCTTCCCGAAGACAAGTTCAGTTTTTCTGATTATCAGTCGCAAACATATCTCGACAGCTGCAAGTAGCGTCTAAATTGGATATGCGTGCAGTAATTCAATTCTGAGGGCAAAAAAAGTGCAACTGCACTGATATTTATGTGCAGTAGCATGAAGTGTATGGAGAAAATGCAATGTCACATTAAGGTATCGTGAAATGGTGCAACATGTTTAAGAATGGATGCACAGATATTGACAACGTTGAGCAGGAGGGAAGATCAAGTTCACGGGGGAAGTGTGGGATCACCTTCCCTAGCTGCCTAAACCTTTCACCTCCTGACTTGGATGTTTCTCGGCCCATGAAGCAAGAACTTTTAAAGCAACAATACTATTCGGAGGACAAAGTCAAAGCTGCAATCCAACAATGGCTATCGGACATTGGACAGGATTCCTTTGCAGATGGCATCGAAAAACTTTTACCACGCCTCGACAAGTGCTTAAATTACGGAGGTGGTTATGTTAAAATGTAGATTTTAAATGGAACTTTAAGATGCGAATAAAGTTATAGTAAAATTTCAATCATTTCTCTGTTTTCTTGAGCAGTGCAACTAACTTTCTGACTGACCCTCGTATTTTGTTTGGTTCAGTTTACAAAAATATGCTTTACAAACTCAAACAAATGCTTTTATATCATGAGACATACTCTCATATTTTACTTACAATAATTAGTTTTGCATTAAATAATTAGTGCAGTATATATTTTATCATTTGAATATGTGTAATTCAATTTATTGGGTGATTGTGCTAACTTTCCTATCACCCTTTATTTTAAAATTTTCTTTTTAATTTTAACAACATTTTTAGAGATTTAATATGATGTGCTAATAAAAAGAAAGCAAGCATTAGAGTAAGTTTTGTTTCTAATTAAATACTCTAGTTTAAGACTATTCAATTTACTGTTATTTTGGAATTTGCTTTATCTTAAGTTAAAATTATTAAGAGTCAACTGAGTAAATCAGCAAATCTTTTTAATTGGTTTACTGAGTAAAATGAAATACAAGTCACAACTGTAAAAATTACTTATTCCTCAATAAATAAAAATCAAGTAAGAATAATAAAAAATTCACTCACTTCATTGGCAGGAGGATTCCAGAACCTTTGATCATAAACAATAGAACTTTTTGGTTGAACAACATATGTGGCCCAAGGAGACAAACGATCTTCCATTTTCCCAGAGCGTGTTAAAATAACCAGCTGAAAGCATAAAATATATTAAAAATTCTATTTACAACCATATAAACCAAAAAAAGGACATTTCAACTAACCAGAGAATACATTAATAAAATATATTGCATAACAGTAAAATTTATTAATCCCCAATACAAGGATTTGTTAAGGTTCTATTGAAAAGAAGTTTAACTTTCTGGGCAGACCTAGATAAAATTTAAAATGAAACAAACACTATTAATTTCCTAAAAATTTCTTCGTGAGTCCCATATTACGGGCAACAGCAAAAATGTTTAATTAAATGCAAGTAGAGTACCACTACGCAATAAGCTTCGTTTTGCAATTATATTAACTTCTTTTTTAATAGAATTAATTAGAGGCAGCACAAAATTGTCAAGGAACATGGATTACTCAACTCAAAACAGCTACGACATAGAAATGAGTGCTTTAAATCTGAAAATCTGTTACTGAATTTATCTTTCAAATTTGATATGATTTGAACATCAATTTCTTTTAGATAGGGTTTTGTTTCATTAGAAATTTGAAATCCCTTTATGTCTGCATCATCATGCATAATTTTTCATTAAGCGGAAGCAGGAATGCATTTAAAAAATTCATTGCTTTCCTTAAAGTCTTTTTTTTTGGTCAAGATAAAACTCCCAATGTACTAAATCTAGTGCAGTAGTTTGGGTGGAACACACGGAAACATAATTCCACAAAACAGTTTGTTTGCTAAGGAAAAAATAAGTTAAATTTAATGCAAATTAGTTTGAAATCATTTTTAAAGAAGTTTGCAATTTAAAATTTAGCTGGCTAAAAAAACCTTTTGTTATGCTACAAAGCTCTTTTTTAGCACAACAAAAATTCATCAACCATGACATCTACCCTATAGAAGATTGAAAATATTTTTCAGTCAGAAATTCTCGAGAACTCAAATCTAGCAGGACCGAAGAAAAGTTTGATTTATAAAAAGTTAGATTTTTCAGTAGTTTTGGTTTCCAAAATTTTAGTATTAAAAACCAGGAATATTTTAATTAATACTTATATAACTGATAAACTGCCGAGCACATAAATTCTTTTACTGATGAATGAAATTGTCCAGTTTAAATAAAAACAATAAGGACAAAAACAAAAAAGAATTACTCCCTTTATTCGTATTTCATTCTTAGAGGAACATTTTTTATTTTAAGCTACAATAAAAAGTTTTGTCACTTGTGAAACAGTTAATTGCTGAAGCTTTTTGCAAATACTTCTTTTCTGCAGACATTCATTTTCTTCCGTGGTTTGTATGAACATTTTGAGTGGTGTGTATGAACTGTATGAACCTTGATGTATTAATCAAATTTTAGAAAGCCAGATTAATTGCTATCTGCTTCTGCAACAAACACCCCCTTAATACTAAATCCCTGTCATTTTCTTGCTTTCGACATAGAGAAAAAGGGATCTCAAATTGAGGGAACGAGGATAAGTAAATTTTGGTACACCTGCCATTGCAACCTATCGGAAGGTATTAAATATTAATAGCAAGGATCACAAATGGTTAATTTCTAAATTAATTAACCAATTAACAGTTTGATTTGAATTGTTTGGATCCATTGCCATAGCAACGCTAACCTTGTATTGCCGCCAGGTAGCGTTGAAAGGTGTACCGAAAATCAACATGAGCCATGGGCGCCCATTTGCAAACTTTTGAAGGGGGGGGGGGGGGGGAGTTTAGACATTTCCTCCATGATTTAGCAGGATATTTTTTCTGAGGAAACTGATTTTCCTACAGATTAGAGTTATTAAAATCTGAAATTTTTAATACCTTATTCATTAACGGCTGGAGAAGAAATGTTTTTACATTTTTACAAAGAAAAAAGTACTAAAAGAACTTAAAATTCTTATTTCTAAAGGGGGGGGGGTGGCTTGAGCCCCACTTGCCTCCTCCCCTCACCCATATGGGTGCTTTTGGCATGAGCGTTCGACGGAAGTACTTTTTGAGGCAAATGCGTAATGCATTTAGCTTAAGGGGGCATTTCTTCAACTTCTTTAAAAGTCATTTCTTCAGCCATAATAATGTCTGTCTCACCGTATGTTTCATTGAAGAAACCAAAACTTTTGGAAACAGTTCCTTTTTGAGTAAGTGCAAACAATACAGCAAGAGAAACCATGTGTTATTTCTAAATTGCACAATGCTTCAACAGATATTCTTTTGGCTTTTAGATTTTCTGTGCAGGAATATACATGAGAAGACAAAATAATTTTCAAATTTCTACTTGCAAGTTTTTTTTGCTCATTCAATTGTCAAATTTTGAGTCATCTTAAAAAAAAAGAGTCAAGAGAAGTTAACTTTGAGATATGGAGGATAATTAACATGAAATTGCAGAAAAAGTATCGGAACCTGATATTTGAGTTAATGACAATTGATTTTATGTTTAGCTTTTAACTTGAGAACTGCATTGAATTAAAATCAGTGAAAGAGTTTACTGAAAAGACAGCAAATATTTGCTGCTCCAAATTTGTATTTAAATAACTGCACAGTTTGCAGAAAGCAATTGTCTCAAATTGGTAATCAGATAAAGTTGAATGCATACCTTTATGTTACTGTTATGAGGAACAGGACAAGATCCATCATCGTTTGGTGGAATTTCAAGCTCCCATTTTCCAAATGGCAACTGTTTAAATGGATGAGTGACCATTTTCCAATCATCTAAACAAATAAGAATAATAATTGCTTTAATAATAAAATGTAAAGTATTAATAAACAAAGAATTAATACTAAAAAAAATACGTATACAAGATGTTTCTAGATAATAAAAAAATAATCTATTTAAGGCCCTACAAGACCTTTTGATAAATCTGTACCCCAGAGCCTGACTGTCAAAGTCCAAAAATCGTGATTTTCCGTTTATTAGTGCATTGTATCTAGAGCCTACTCAGCATCGAGCCATGTGAATGCAAGTCATAAAAAAATTTTTTTTTCAATTTTTTATCAGGGTCAAATTATGCAAACAAGGGGGGGGGGGGTGTTGCCTTAAATTGTTTGCATGTGCCAAAAAAAAAAAAAAAAAAGCTTTTACTCTCTCCTATAAAATTACCACAATGTGACTTATGTCCTTCTGCTTCTGAGGCACAGAAATCATCATTGTATAAAAAAGAATCTAAATCGCGGCCTCTTGATGATGCCTAGTGTAAGTTTTTAGGCATCAAACTGTATAACGCAGGCATTATTTTCAATAAAACAAAAATATATGCAGGGTTCGAAAATATCCGATATTTTCAATCAGCACAAACTAAAGCCTTCAAAACAGTACAGCACTTTTCATTTTCTTATATTATTATTACAATACGTAGACTTAAAATAAAAACTTCTTTCATTATTCATATCTAGTATTTCATTTTACATTTATTTTATCAATTTCAATGGAGTTAATTTAGAATTAGCTGTTTTACTCTTTTTTTTTTTCATCTGTTAGCTACTTTTACAGTTATATGATTCAGGGTGAAAAAAAAATGCATTAGTTGGTGCACACAGCGCAGTCATAAAATATTTTTTTTTTCTGACCAATGTTTCATATTCAATTAGGCACTTTTAATATGAATTGAAAATGTTACATAACTAATAATTTAATGAATACAAAATAAAAACTGATTATTATATTATTTTGTTATATACATGATGCATTAATACATCATAAAAATATAGTATATAACGTTTTGGTTATTTTCAATAATAAGTGAACAATATTACTATGATTAATATATCCTTTGATACAAATTTGTTAAATATATACTTTGCTTTCCTACTAGTTCTTTTCAGTGTTTGATTCAAAAAGAAACAAATAGTATGAAATTCAACAGAAAACCAGACATGTTGTCCCTTACGTGACAACTTTATATTGCTTCAAAAGTAATATTTAAAAAATTAAAGAAACAAAGATTTTGTTCCTAAGAAACCACACATACATGTGCAATTTCTTAGGCAAATGTTTTTTTTTTTTTTTTGCAGTTTACGTATTTCGAAATTAAATATAAATCTGTCATTGTGCAGGACAAAGTGACAGCTTTTTTTGTGTTATGTCCCATATCATATATGAGTCCAGGAGAAGTACACACACTGAATACTTTGATAATTAGAAAAATCCATACTTACTAAAATCGCCTCTCAAAAAGACAGCTTCAGCTCCAGGGGCCCACTCCAGACATCGAACACCATTATTTTTAGTAACATGAATGCCAAATTGTGTGTAACTTCTGCAAAATTCTGCAACACCACCTTCTTGCACATTAATCTCATCATATAGAGATTTAAAACAACCATATCTGAAAATAATCAAACAAATATAAGAGGAAAAATAGATTTTGTTTTCAGGAATAAAAACATAAAATAGATATGAGAAGTAAAACTGCTCTTCTTTGACAGCAGTCGGCTTTGATTTATTGAAAAATTGGTTGTACTGCATTTCAAATAAATAATTAAAATAAATGTTTTCAAACTGTCCATTGCATGGCCATAACCAGAAAATAAGTTCGAGGAGGGTTTAAAAACTTTCATGCGGAGCTTACGAACTATAAAGAAAGTTGTGCTAATGTTCAAGTCGTCGGGTTGTCTTTTATGAAAGCATTTTATGCAATTAATGTACATTTGAAAAAAATTTTAGAAATAGAACAATATTTTATCAAAATTTTTAAATATAAACTAACATTTAAATGTCAAACCAAACTTTTCGGTGTGTGTGTGGGGGGGGGGGGGTGAAACCCAAGAATCCTCCTTGTATATGGCCCTGGTCCATTGAAATTGATAGCTTCTTTTTTTAGGGGGGGGGGAGCTGGGAGCATCTGTTTCAATTTTCCTGGGATATTTTATGTTTTAGGACGGCCCTGATAGCAGGAGTAGAATAGAAGGTAAAAGGGCAAAAAGACGAGCTTATGTGCTGAAATTATTTTGTGATAGATTAAAATATCATCTGGAGATGCATTACATATGGTCCTAGTGATCAGATTTTGATTGTTGAGAATTTAAGCAGACATGCCTCACCTGCAGAAATCCTGCTCCTCGATGACAAAGATTTTGGCTTCACAATAGTGAGAGAAGAATTGTGATACACATCTTAAAGCTGATATGAAAGGAAAACAACACAATAGAAATACAAACAATAATTTTTAACTATGTCAAAAAAAACTCAACAATCGGAACATCAAACGGCATTGAACTATTTGGAATAAAAGCAAATTTTCAATAAGTGCCTTTAAAATTAGTGTGTGGTGAGTAGAAATTTTCCTTTTTGATTCTTGTTCAATAGGGAAGTACAGTCGACTCCCGTTACAACGCGATCCGACTTACGCGAAATGGCTATAACGTGAGTTTTTCAGGTGCAACAAATCTTAGAGCTAAATAGAATTCCTTGCTCTCAACACAAAAATATTTGGAAAGGAATCGTGATGCTAAGTTTCAGCTTTGTTACAGACTACTAAACATAGACTTCGTGAATGTACTTTCATCTTTTCAGCATCACTAACTGTGCAAGTTCCACACACCGCACTAGAAATATAACTTTATTAGGGTGTATATAGCACAAGACTCCTTATTTTTCATTTATTTATTCAAAATATGAAAGGCGATGAAATATTGTTGCAGCTAAGCTCGCTGTTTTATCTTCTGTTTAAAGATGGAAACAAAAAGAGAAAGTTTGCGACAATTTAAGAAAAGGTTAAGATTTTCGATACGCTTGAACAACCAGAAAAGTGGGTCGAAGGTAGCACGACAATTAGGTATGAGTAAATCTTTCATACGCATAGTTAAAAGTCAATTCGTGTAAATCCAGACCTTAATTTTAATATGAAGCTCGCATGAGAAGTGTTTAAGCAAAATGCAAACAATATGAAATGGGAATCTGCTCTTGTATTGCAGATTATAGAGACCCTGAAAGAGGGGTGCTACCATAGATGTAGATGTTATAGAAGTAGATGTGAAGCTACTGTATTTAAAATATATTAGAATGACGATTAGATTGCGCAGCAAAAATCATCATCTTCATTCTTTAAGTTATAAATGTAACTTATTGTATTTACTGTGTAGTACTCTTCAGGTGCAGTACTTTATTATTACTACATACCGTATGTACCGTACTGTTTTATTTTTCTGTCTCTCTTTCTCTCTCCCATTTATCATTGATTTTGTACATCATAACAGTATTTTATGTTGAATAATGCAGCTCTTTTAAAAATCTGGTAAAAATTCAGCTCTTTATCTAAGAAACGGTAATACATAGTTTAAAATGGTCTAAAACAGTTTAAAAGGTGTTTAAAATGTTTTGAAATGATTGAGTATGTTAATATAAAAAATCATACACGCAACACTTTTCCACAACGCGAAATTTCGACTTACGCGAGGAGGTAAGTCAGGATCCAACTGTACTGTGAAGCCCTTTTCTTGACGATTGTTCCATGGGGGTGCCACAATGATGTTAGATTTATAAATTTAGGAATTATCAAGGATTTGGACTTTTAAATTAGGTAACATGGCAATATAACACCCATAGCTAAGCAACATATTTTTTATATCATTTGAACTTAGGGTAGTGAAGGCATCATATACGTTTTCTAATTATCTCTGAAAATTGATGATGGTTGTAAGGGTAGTTGTGCTTTTTGGAAAAAAATATTCAAAGTCAAAATGTGAAACATTGTAAAAATCAGATTTTAAATGAAGGGGGCGATAACATAGAAGTTCACATAAACAGAACAATTAGGAGCTGAAGTAATAAAAGTACTGAATGAAGTGCTAAGCTAGACCTGCTTGAAAAAGATGATGAAAGAAAATCAACATCAGAACCAGTTGCTGTGCAATGCATTGCAATTGCTCTTTGCAAAACACAAGCTGGAAAAACATTCCTACTTTGCTAAAATTGTAGCAAATAAATTACATCTTTCTTGAAACTACATGTTTTAACTAAAACACGTTATCATTATGAAAGCAGATAATAAAAAAATGTAAACAAACTTTATAGAAACTGAAATGAGTTACTAAACATAACTTTACATAAAAAGGTTTGATCTGGTTTGCAACGGCAATTGAAATAATATATTGTATTGCTAAAGTAAACGTTTTTAGTCCATTAAAACATAAATATTCCCAACATACTCCTCAAAAATGTTAGAAGAACATTTGTGAGGGTCATACAAATGTGAATCTAAAAAAAACTAATCTTTGATGTTTCAAAAGATAAGTAGCACTCACCGGCGCCTTATTTCTCTCTCATGATGTTTTAAATAAGGATCCAACTGCAGCAAGTTTTCAATATCAGGCACATTGACACTCATGGGATCTGTGGAAGACATATTTTTCACAATGAAGAAGTTACTTTTCAGAAATTAAAAAAACAATCATGTACGAGAGCATTTAACACACGCGCCAGCTTCAGGGTCGAGCTCTAGTTGATGCACAGTAACAACAACATTCACGTGTTTGCTAATGTTGTGAATTCAAGGTCACGTGACGTAGCATTGACAATTTTTTTTCTTGTCTTTTAACCTTTTAACGTGCAACTGGCAACGTTTATGAAGCAAAAAAAAAAAAAAAAACAAAAACCCTCTCTTTTTCTTCTCACATTTGTCTTATTTTTTAAAGATATTTTATCATAACACCAATGATCTCAAGGTGCCTATGATGTATCAACGAGTTATTTAATTTTTCTTCTGCGGATATTTTCATCCATAATCAATATTAATGGCTGCAGTATAGAATGACAAAAATGCATTTTATTCTGTCTTGAACATGTGCAGAGTCACCAAATATGCAATGAAGAAGCAAGAAAAAAGCTTATTATTTTGACTTATTGTATTTTTTTATAGTTTCAATGTAATTTTCTTCTTGAAGCAATACATGAAGATACAAAAATTTCTAATTTTTCGATGGCGACATGTATAGGTTACGATGACGCTATATGACGAAAAGTAATTGAGGATATTTTTCAGTTAATATATCGCGAAATGACGTGAGGCGACACAGAGAGATGTCAAAAATTGTCGGCTAAACGATGACAGCACGATGTCGTTTACGATATCGTCACAATGTCGCTCAAACGATATAGGCGACCAGGGACGGACTGGGAACCCTAGAAGGGCCGAAATGGGAACATTGGGCGCCGAGCATTTTGGGCGCTCAGAACATAGGGCGATGGGCATATTGAGTACCAGGAACTTGAGCCCAATGTGCTCGGCGCTGAAAATGCTCGGCGCCCAAAGTGTTCGGCACCCAATGTTCCCGGCGCCCAATCTTCCTACACCGTTAAAGGGCTGTGGACAAGCAACCCAAAGGCGCAACAGTTTCTACAAAAAAAAAAAGAAAAAAAGTTTAGATATATATTTTAAAAAATAAAGCTTCATTAAAAAGCAATATTTTCAATATGCATTTTTGGGTTGGTTTCCGCCGGAGCATAAGGTTTTAATGCCCCACATGGAGAACTCTTGGGCCCCTACCTGCCGCAGAAGAACAAGCCCGTACCTTGGTACTTGTATTGTCTGAAATACTTACACCAAAATCTGTTGAAGTGGGGGGGGGGGGGGGGAGAGAGTCATCCATAATAATTTTTCCTGCGAACTTCTATTTGAATCTTGAACATGAATTTAAAATGCATGTAAAGCATGCAGCCCAAAAGTGTGATGTAAAATCGATGTCATACAGGAAAAAGAAAGAAGCAACAGCAAAAAGAATAATAAGTAACTATCTGTTTTTTAAGCTAAAAAGGAATTTTAAGCATTTGTCTTCTTTGTTAGTAAAATAAAAATTCAACATTTGCATCAACTGCAGTAAAGTCAGAGCATTTGAAAAAAATTGTGTTTCATCAAAAAAAAAAAAAAAAAAAAAAGTTTGGAGCTGCTAGAGGTGGGGCAAAAGCTATGATTGAAAGCAGTTGTTTCATCGTTGTCTTCATTTATTCGTCAGCTCATCGGTCCTAAGTAAGGCCACAGCTTTCCTACTCTGTCTGACAGTGGCACAAACTAGAAATATATTTTTTGGAAAGGGGGGAGGGGGCAATCTCAAAATTTCCCCTATTCGTTTAGGGTCAGGGAGTTCTCCCCCAAAGAATTTTTTTACATTGTAGCCCTAAGAACGTAGTTTTAGACGGTTCAGACGGTGGAAAGTTCCAGGGGGTCTTCTGAAGAAATTTTAACAAACTGAACTGAAGTTTTAAAAACGGGATTACAGACGATATTTTGACGTTAGAGTAAAAGATGGGGCTTAAGCGCTGTCTTCGATCGATTTTTTTTCTCAAAATAGAGTGAAATCGATGACCATTACCCCAATTTTTCGACACTGAAATTCCAAAACGTAGTTAGCAGCAAACTTTGATTACGGGAAAAGGGACCAAAAAGATTTCGAAATTGAAGCCTTAAAAAACGAAGTTTTTAAGCGATATTCAGTGATGATAGGGTGAGGGTTTAAAGGTCTCCACTCTAATTTTTTTGGAATTATAGTTTTTTTCATTTTCAGATTTCATACGGGAACATTGGCTTTAAAGAGGACTGCAAATTTAAAGAGAACCTCAACAAATTGTTGTTTTTAAAAATCTAATTTTTGACGATTTGGATGATATTGGAATTAGGAGTTCGAGGCTAGAGGCCTTTTTTGTCCGGAAGCTTTCCGAAATGCAGGGCCGGATTTAGCTTTTGAACCACCCCGTGCGAAAGTTAAAAATCGCGCCCTTATTTAATAAAATGGTAAGGATCATCCTCCGTCCCCAACCCCATATAGAAAACTTTTATTTCTACATGTTTTATCAAGCGTAAAAAAAGTAACACATATGTAACACGGTAATTAAAATAAATATTAAAAAAAAAAAAAAATTACTTAAAATACTGTAACGGATTCGGTGCGACTTCCACTTTCTTGAAATGAAGACACAGTTCTTGATAAAAACACAGGAGCTTTATTTACACTATGTACAGGAGAAATCGTTAAGAACTGCTAAATTAATCATCAGCAATTAAGCAAATATCACTCAACACCGTAAATTTAACGGTTACACACGTATTTACTTCCAAATACGAAAACAACACAGCGAAATGCCTTGCTATAAACAGAGCTAATACACTCTCAGTACAAATTCTTAATCGAAACTAAACTTTTTATCACGCGGGACGCTTTTATAAACATCGAAAAAGTTTCCACAACATTCTTACTGCTTCTCGAAATGCGTAGACCGTTATCAAGTTTTATCAATGAAAAGAAAAGGAAATAAGGGGTCGTATACTTCAGCCGAATGAAAAGGGGTTGTATATTCATTACGGGAAACTATTTACAGGTTACGTTACTACAATAATTACTATTTACAGAATTTGTAACAATACTTTATTTTGAAAAACGATTAACGGGAGCGATTCAGATGACTCTTTAAAACAAATTAATGATTCCTGAAACTTTTTTCAATACAATAACAGCTCAACAATAACAGAGTTAATTCAATACTCAGTTCATACGACAGCCTGGTCTGACAAGCATGTTTGAGATGTTATTTGCAAAAAATTCTCGTTCTCCTTTACTTTGCCATCTTACCTGCAAGCCAATACTTCTTGAAAGAGTTCGTAAAACTCTAAGAGCAATGTTTAAGTTTAGCTCAGAATTTATTTCTATAATCGATGTCGAAACTTTCTTATGATGGTGAGTTTCCTACTATGAAAAACATCATTGGAGACTAGTACAAAATTCCAGCATGCTTACAGCCGAAAAAGATAGAGCCGACAGTCGAAAGTTAAAAGAATATGGGGGCGGAGGGGAGGGAGAGATCCATTGAAGATTATCTTTGGTTCATTTCTCGAAGAGATGGATTCAGGGACTCTCCTACGGAAATTTTTCAAAATTGAATTTCCAGAGACATTTTTGGGTACTTTTCCCCAGAGGCTTTCAAAATTGAAGTCCTGAAAAGGGAATTCTTGTCCGAAAAACAAAATTTCGGTTAAGAGTGAGGCTCGAGGGACCTCCATGGAAATATTTAGAAATTGAAGTCTTAAAAACTCCTTTATGACTTCCGAGACTATCCCGTGGAAAAATTCTATAACGAAACTGTACTCCATCTTTGACTACGTTATAGGATTCGGGGATTCTCTCAAGAAAAATTTTGGAAATATGAATTTCAAAAAGCAATATGGACGATCGTCGATGATGTTAGGATTAGGAGGACTCGATTGGTGAAGATGTAAAGAATTTGAAGGTTTTAAAGAAATTTTTCAACAATCTTTAATGATATTGATGGGGTAGGGTACGGAGACCCTCCCCAGAAAATGTCTCAACCTTGAAGTATTAAATAAGCAATTGTATGTCCTCTGTAATGACGTTAAATCAGAGATTTTTCCCCAGAATATTTTCAAAATTCAAAGTCCCCAAAACGCATTTTAGGCTCTCTTTGAGGATGTCTGGAGAGGCGTTTCCATTCGTGGACTGTCTTCAGAAATTTGTTGATATTGAAATTTTTAATAATATTGGTTTATGTTTTGAGACGTTAAGTGAGGGGTCTGCCTTGGAAATTTCTCGATATTGAAAGTATAAACATTCCATTCTCCGTTTTTTAACGTTAGGGGAAAGAAAAGTGTTTTGGAGCGTTCCCAGGAAATTTTCAAATTTGAAGTTCTAAAAACGCAAGTTTCAATAACCTTCAAAACTGCGTAAGGAAACGCGTGTTTCGGAAGTATGACGTTTGAGGAAGGAATCGGGGTTCGAGACTCTTCTCAAGAAAAGTTTTGAAGTTGAGTCCCAAAAATGCAACTTTCGACGATTTCCGATTATGTTAGGTACACGAGGTTCGAGGACTTTCATCAGCAAATTTTTCGAAATTGAAGTTCCAAAAGGCAGTTTTAGGCTATTTCTGGTGTGTGAAAGTAATGAATTAGAATTGGCGACACCTTCCCCTCCCTCCTAGTAACTTTCCCATATTTCTTTATTTACCTTAAATAAAACATGTTGTAGGACCGCTCCCCCCCCTTATTTTCAATTACGAAATTCTTAGTTTGTCACCCTTATATTTTTATTACAAACATCTGTGGCCCAAGTAAGAAGATAGGTGGCCACTATGAAACAATCATGTTAATTTTATCTATTTGTGTTATTTAAAAAAACTTGAGACTTGCCATTGATTACTATAATTTATTAAATACTTTTTTTTCTTTTCGCTAAAATAGGTTTTAAACGTACATGTTAGTTAGGTTATTTTAATAGCATATGTTCTCGGATGTTCCTAAATAATATTAAATTTGATTTTTAGTGTTACTATTATTATTATTTAAGTTTCATTGAGAAAAATATTTTGTCAGTTTTACTCATCTCTCTCTCTCTCTTTTTTTAAGTTTAAATATTGCGAAGGTTTTCACTTCACCATCGCTAAAAAGAAATGGGCAGCCCCTTTCTTCAAAAGTTAGACCCAAGGAGGGATAGGGGACTGTTAAAATATCTTTTAAAATGGTATTCAAAATCCTGCCATATTCAAAATTACAATAGAACTAACTTTGTACTTCATATACTGACCATGACTGACTGTAGAGTAGACAACTGGGAGATTTCTCGTCGCCCCTTATTCATATAAACGCGCAATTTGCATATATATATAAAAAAAAAAAGCTTTGGAAATATAGACTGCTTTAGTGAATATTAAAAAAAAGCAATTTTGAATGGAGATTTATTTCAGATGTTTCTTCTATCACTTCAAAAACGTTTTGCTCTATTTTTGTTAAAAAAAAAAAGAAAAAAAAAAGAAAGAAAAAACTGTCCCCCTTCGTTTGGTCGCCATTACTCGTGTAACGCATTGAAAAATGTTCGGTTTGCAATTGGATTATTTTGATTTTTAGAATATCTTCAGAAAAGTTTCTTTTTCTCTTTTCATTTCTTTCATTTCAGAAAGTAAGCTGCGATACTGTTCTTATTTTGATTTGGCATTTTTGCGCCCCTCAAAAGTTTTGACTCCGTGCCGGGGCACGGAGCAACGGAGTATTAGTCCGGCCCTGCGAAATGGAAGTCCTTGGACGCGACTGTACACTATATTTGGTAATGTTTGGGGCTCTGCAATTTTTCAAAATTGCAGCTTCAAAAAAGCAGTCTTAAATGATTTTTGATGCTGCTAGGAGGCGAAGTGTTTGGTAGTTCTTCCCCTGGAAGTGTTGCAAAATCGAACCTTTGGAAACGAAATTTGAGACGATCTTTAATGATTTTGACTGAGGGAGAGGGCTTCCAAAGCGTAGCTTTTAAAGGATTTTTCTTATATTTGGACCGTCCAGGAAAAAGGAGTGGGGGGGGGGGGGAGGAGAGGTGGGAGTTAAGATGAAAAAAAATAGGAGATGTGGAACGTGATTATCTGATCAATAATCTGTAACGATCGAAAAAGGTTCTTTTTAAAAGAAATTTAGGTTTTTTCACAGCATTCATAATTTTTCACAGCATTCATAATTTTTTCCTGTTAAAATTACTTCCGTTTTCCCAAGGAGCGTTCGTTTCTTCTCTTTAATAATGGAATGTTGCGGCAAAATATTATATTAAGTCCTGGGGTGGTGGGGGACACTGTGCGCGATCTAAACTCGCACTGCAGAGCAGAAGGTCAAAAACTGTACCTCCAAAAATTTATAATTAATTAAATCGTTGTTAATAATAAATACTTGGATGGATCTCCGGGGAGGCACACATTTTGGAGAAGATTGCTAGTCGGGTCTCACTAAATCAGTTTTTATTCAATTTAACATGTAACAAAATTACTTTGAGATAAAGGTTAAACTTCAAAATCCGAACTTTATGCTCAGCTTGCTGAGAAAGCTTTACCTAATGTCCTAGCGGTCCGAAATCGGGACCTTCTAGTTCAATGATCGGGACCTCCGATCCGTGGAACTTATGTCCGCTGGATCTTATGTCCGCTGGACCTTCTGTCCGTCGGACCTTTCAGACGTACGTTAATATACTATCTGCCGAACTTCTGCCGGGACACCGCGGTGTCCCGGCGGGCCAGTCCCCCCCCCCCCCCGAGTGCGACATTGTACTATATGTCCGATTATGGGCTGTATATCGTAACCCGATGATGGATTGGTATTAACCACCCCCGAAACAGTTTTCCAACATTACCATAAATCGTAGGGTACATTTTAAAGAGTAAATTAGAAAACGTCCGGAGGTGAGCCCCTAAATATCTACAACCCTTCATATCTCCAAAAAGCGTCTAAAATGACGTTTTAGAGCAACATCTTCAAATAAATTTCGGGGGAGGACACCCAAAACCCCCTATCCTTAACATGATTATAGATATAACAATTGTTGTTTTAAAGTTTCAATTTCAGAAAATTTATGGGGGGGGGGGGGGCAGGGAGAGGCACATCCGAATTTCCCGTAACACTGCCAATGATCGTCTAAAAATGCAATTTTAAGATTGCAAGTTCGAAAATTTTCTGTGTGGGGGGGGGGAGGAACCTCTGTGTTTAAAATACGCTTGAACCTCTACTTTTTTGACTTCGCGTCTACCCTGGTTGCCCCCCCCTCCCGTCACAACGCACAAGCGAGAGAAAATACTGCTGTGGGCAGGTAAAGGGAAATAACTGCAAATTTTTCATTTTTTCTATTTTTTTTTTTTTTTTTTTGCATTTTTGGCTTTCGCTGAAAAAAGGTCCGAGAAAAAGTCTAATTCCAACATTTCCCTATTGTTAGAATTGAATACAACACACATTTCTTCAAATACACGAAAACCCATTTCTGGAGATAATGCCGTTTACCTGCCCACAGCAGTAACCATTTGTCCCTCTATCGAATTTTAAGTTTGGCCCTTACAACCATTTGCTTTTAGGTGCTTCCAATCCTCATATATACGAGTATAATAGCCAATGATCGAGTAACGCTCCTACGTCATCAACAATAAAACTCGCCCACGACATGATAACTTGATAATATGTTTTGATACTGTGTGACCACGGATTGTAATGGAAAGGCAAACATCTGGTGAAGCGGAAACGGACGCATTTATCAGTTTTTAGGGATGCCAGATTTTTCTGATGCTTGTTAGCCTTTGAATTAAGCAGAGTCACATTCAAATGAGTGGAACATGCACATCAAAAATTTACTTTTCTCCCTCATTCAGATAGACTCGTCTTAACTGGACGTTTGCCAATTACATACAATCCGTGGTCAAACAGTAATGGGGGCTTTACATGCAGGGAAAGGCTTTATTGTGACAAGTCTGAACTGGATCCGGGAACTTAACTGTTTTACTGATGGTGAGACTGTCATTTTAGGGAATTGAAGAAACGAAAAGCTGGTCAACAATGAAAGCTATCTATTTACTGAAGTTCAGAGTAACTCCATTATAGTTAGGTTTACAATTTCAATTATCAAAATATTACCAAAAAGGCAATTACTTCGTTGAAATGTAGAAGCAATTTTCACCCCTCATATCTTGACGGACGATTTTCTTGCACCTCTTTATAGTAAACTCAAATTTTTATTCAAAAAAAAAAGGAAATAGAAGATGAATTTTTGCCTTATTCATCAATTCTTAACTAAATTTTCACGGGTATGGCAATATTTAGTTCCTTTTCAAACTATGAAATAAAATTTCACTATATCAGTTAAATTTTTTCCAAATTTAGTAGATTTCACAGCAAAATTCAAAGCTATCAAATTAGATTTTTCCCCTGCAAAATCAAGAGAGTAAGATTTCTAACCATTTTTTAAAATCAAAAACTGAAATTTAATTCAATGATGTAATGAAATTTTTTCTTACCAAAAATGGATACATAATTCTCCTGCGTTGTTGCTTATTTGCAGTGCAATGGTCGAGTATTTAATAGTTCCACATTTATGTGCTGCTGGGTTCCGCCCTTTATCCTTAGGAGTCATCTTCTTGCATGGTTCCCCCGAAGGGCTCAGGAGGGCTCAAGAGAACACAAGTTTTGTATCAAAAACTATAATAATGGAAGTATAATAATGAAGTGCTAATGAATATATTAGTAAAACTATTTTATTTATTATTATTATTTTTATTTTTTATGTTTACCCGTAGGGTAAAGGCCTGATTTTCCTCTTTTCAGTGGGGTTGCGTGAGAGGTCTAAGCCTTTTTCAGACCTAATTCGATCCCCTGATATAGTACCCTGTCGTTCATGCGCCACTATTGAGGAGAGGATGTCAATGTTACAGATACTTCTGATGTCCAGTTTCCCACCAAAAGTTGACCACATTCTCACAATAAGAAATTGCACTAGGAATTTAATTTAGCCGAGAGTACTTATGTCAAATGGGCACTCGAGAGATAGCTGCATGGGCACTGAGGTTACATCTTGAAAATCCACCGACTAATCACTTGGGCGGTGGGTTCAGAACCTGCGACGAAAGACGTACGAGGGTAATACCTAACCACTATGCCACCTAGTCAACACATTAGTTTATCAAAATAGAGAAGAGTTTGAAACTCCAAACTCCTTAATACTTTCTATTTCTATTCTATTCAAGAGTCACAACTGACTTCAACTGTATTTATGTCGAGGTCTGCATACTAGTGCCTTGCCTCCATTATTTTATATACCGATAGATGGCAGCACCATCACCGGATCGAACAGTTAATGAGAATTTAGAACTAGTCCAAGAGCTAATAGCTACCTGGTACTAGCACCCCCAGAGGTATCGTTTCACTTGGAGGACATTGAGACCACGAGCATATTTAACGTCGCCCAGTCCCCTTTAATGACGACGGTGGGTCTTCGACTTAATACTTACCACCCAAGGCTGCTGCCTACTAAGCTGCCAACTTTGCCTATTTAGAAATTCGTCTCTCATAACAACTAGAGTTTAATTTGCACGAAGGCTCTGCTCTTGTACTTCATTTTTATATTATGCACTGTTAAAAATTCAGGAAGATTTTCTGGTAATTGTTACTGTAAAATTGCATCGCCGACGCATCGCTGATTTTTACGGTAATTTATACCAGAGAAATAAGCGATCCCAGCGCCAACTGGTTGCTGTGGCCTACCGAGGAAACCGTAAAATTTTACAGTTACATTTGATTTTTACGGTAATAGTTACTGGCAACATGGATGCCAGTAACAATTACCGTAAATTTTCCGGAAAATTTTTAACAGTGTGTGGGTTTTTACCAGGGCTGCGGAGTCGGAAGGAAAATGACCGACTCCGACTCCTATTCCTGGATTTTGAAACGCCCAATTCCGACTCCGGCTTATTTTATTTTATTCATTTATTTTTATTTTATTTTTTTCAATTCTCCCCCCCTCCATGGGAAGGGGGACAAAACCCTAAATAAAGATTGAAAAAAAAAAAACCTTTTTACGAAGTTTTCGCTTTGTATTTTATCGTAAACCTAAAATGCAATCAACGTTATAAATTCAAATTGAAAATCAAATTTTCTAATAGATGGGATTTTAAAAGTGAGATTACTTAAAAATCCCAATTTTTTAAAAAATCAAAACGATTAATTTGCTCCCCGTTAATGTTCAACAAATAGATAATAATCAAATCGTGTTCTTTCAATTTTTGAAAGCTGTAACTTAAGAGAAAAAAAGTTTTTTTGTTAAGTCAAAAAACTTTTCTTGAGAGCAGCGGCCCCCCCCGGGTGACACTTTTAAGTTAATCTCAGAATTTATAAGAAATATAAATACTTTTATCTGAAAAACATCCCCAATAAATCTTAAATGAAGTTTCATCTATAAAATTTTAACGGAAATAGAGCACTTTATTGCGGGGCGAGACCAGGCACATGTACGTCTGGAGCAAATTTTACACAAAATGCGGCGATATACAGCTCTGTACGAATGGCTTTTACCACACCTATTGTTACAAATTATATAAATAATAATTATTCTTATCATTAATTTGTTGTAATCTAGCTAAATTTGGCTTTTATTTCATTATTTTTCATCTAAAATTATCTTAGTAACGTAACCTGTAAATAGTTTCTTGTAATGTACATGCAACCCCCTAACATTCGACTGAAGTATATGGTCCCCGGATAACATTTGTGAATGGAATACAAAGAAAATACGAGAAGCATTTCGAATTTTGTGGAAACTTCTTTAGGATTTATAAATAGCCACCGCGCGTGTTAAAGTTTTGGTTATGCTCTTAGCTGTCTGAGATTCGTCTGAACGTTACTCTCTTTATTATGAGGCATTTCGCTGTATTTTTTGCGTATTTGGATGTAAATACGTGTGCCATCGTTGAGTATACGGTATTAATTGATATTTGCCTAATTGCTATGGTGAATTTAGCAGTTGTTAACGATACTTCCTGTACATAGTTGTAAATAAATCTCCAGCGTTTTTCTCAAGAACTGTGTCGTCATTCAAAGAAAGTGAGAAGTTGCACCGAACGTGTAACACTATATTTCTTTTTCGCTCAATTTTAATTTTAATTATATTCGCGGCTTTAGAATTAACCTTAATCTGAAGATTTTTAAGATGCAGTTATTGAGTGTTGTAACCAAGAGAGATACAAGAAATCATATACTTATTTTATTTCATACTTTTTAGTCAGAACCAGGCTTATAGATATAGTCTTTTTAAAGAAATAGTGTATTTGTAGAAAAAACATATGTGTATATTAAACGAATCTTTTGGAATTGCGCTTTCGCACCAACACTTATTTGAATATAACTAGTACCCTCAGAAGTTTCCTCCTAGGTACGGGTCCCGACTTGCTCACGGGATGCACAGTAAAAAAATTTCTTGGACGGCGTAGGTAGCTATTACAGAAAGTTCGACAAATAATCAAGCCAGCTGGTTGCCAATGATAGTTATTTTCTTATTAGTAGATCTTTATATATGTAATTGAGCCTACATTCGTATAGTCAGTTTTTAAAAAAATGCACGGAAAGTAAGCGAAAATTAAAGAAAAAAGAAGAAGCCCGGAGTGGAGTCGGCAAGTTTTTTAACGACTCTGACCCCTTTACTCCAAAAAATCAGCAGCATCAACTTTGTTCAAGTGAGGATGATGTGCAATTCGTGACTGCTCACAAGAGAAAAAAAAAAAAAAAACGCATCGAAAGACTGAGTATGTTGAGAGTGATTCAGGTCAAAATTCTTCACATTTGTCGTCATCATTGTTGTTTCCATTATCATTTCTTTTAATATGGTTTAGCTTGATTTTAAACTACAGTGTTCTCGAAAGTAAGTTCGTAGAAGTGATAACATTGGCGTCAACAAATAAATTCTCTTTTCCACAAATTAAAAAGAAAGGCTGTCATCACCTAATCTCAGGACTAATGACTCCTCACTTTCTGTTGGCATCAGAATGTGAAATTTTTTTTCCTAGCGAAGATAGGAGCTGCTGGTCAATAGAAACTTTATTAATTCTCAAAAATACTGCTCGCTTTAAGCGAAGTTTGCTCGTTAAAAGCGAATTCTGCCCCCACAGACTTAACATTGTTCCAACGAAGTATTTATGATTTCCTCGTTAAATCCTTTAAAGCGAGAGCGACTGCATTTACCTATGAGAATTAGTTCTGAAAGGTTTCGAGCTCTCGTATTATTTTTTTCTCGTTTAAAATAAGGCCTGATAGAAAGGGAAATTATAACTAGAACGGATATTGCACTAATTGAACTTATTTAAGATTGCCGTGATTTCAATTCAAACTGTAAGCAACTAAGAAGGCCGCATTAAAAACCCAAGAAAGCCGCATGCGATCATAAGGTCTCAAGTCATCCATCCAGTTTATTGCAATTCATTTGTTTCAGCAATAATTCACATTTCTTTTTCAGAAAGAATACTAGAAGCTCGATAGAACAAAAAATGGTGGAAAATCATGGCAAGTAAGTTCTGTTATTTTGCGCTGCTATAGAAGAATTGGATAATAACTGTGACGAATGATATACAGGGTTCGGAAAAAATAGCACCAGATGCAACTGTTATCCATTAAGTTTTGAAGAATACATCACTATAATGGCGACTTTCAATGTTGATGCAATTTTTAACCCTAAATTTTGCATCGATATGCACGTCCTATGGAATCACCGTGATTTCTACGGGGCTGTCTCTAATCAAAAATGTGTAGACATTGACCAAAAAACTCGAGAGGACTCAACAAGACCCGATTAAGATATCGGTAGCCAAACATTGTCATCAAAACTTATAACCATTAGCTGAAACAATTGTAACAATTTGGCACCCCTCAAAAGTGGGGTCAAGGGTTTGGTCTAGTTCGCCTATTTAGTAATCAGGACCTCGAATTAAAAGCAGCCAGCTCCCAAGAAACCACGACAACTTGGCCACAGATTAATGCAAAATTTCCGAAAGGAATTTGAAACTGCATCGTCATTGAGGTTTACCATTTAAGTTATGCTCCCTTGGGGTCGTTATGAAAATTTTAAAAGTATTTTTTTCTGAAAGTACATGCTTAAAAACATAGGATCTGACCATTTTAAAATAATTTGTATAAGTTTAATAATTTTAATAAATTACTTAAATCGGTGCGCTTTCATTGTTTATGCTTCTGCCAATGACATCATAAATAATGAAATGCAATTCAGTGTTGCCATTCACGGTCCAAAATATTTAATTCGCATCTTTACTCACGTGTATTGGCAACGATATGGTTGACAGCAAGCGTAGAGAGCAATTTTAATTTGCTTTTTGATTGTCATAACGTGGAAACGTGATAGTAAGATGTGCCAAATAGCATCATTTGTGATGTCTTCAAGACCACGCCTTGTTTGAAAAATCGGACATTTAAAAAAATTAATGAAAAAATAACTGTCGCATGAAAATGAAAGTATTTTCTGACTCCATGTTATTTTTTTTGTTTATTCAATCAATTTCAGTGACAAAAAGTACTACTTTTGACTAAAGGAAACAACCCCATTGTATATTATACGTTTCTGACATTTAAGATTTCTTTATGCAACTGGATTTGCAGTTTTTCATTGACGTTTCAAATCGCATAATGTTCAAAAGTTTGTTAAAAAGTTACTTGTTCAAAGTTTTTGTTTTTCAGAACTGAAAATTAGTAATTTGTTTCAAATTTTTGGTGTTAACGATTATTTAACTCTGGAAAGACGGAGTTAGCCTGAGTGTCCCAGCTCATAGTTCGTTCTCCACTAATGTAAAGACTAACTGATCGTAATGTAACTTTTTGACTTTTCATAGTGTGACCCAATTTAACTGCTTATTTAAGCATTTAGTCATTAGTCTTATAGCAGTGCTAATGTTGAACTTTATACCTGAAAAGACGAGAGGGACCAATTTGGCTCCTAAAGTATTTTACGATAAAAACAGAGAAATTCCCCCCTTTTCCAATTCGATGTAACATGCTGTTCACTTTAGTTCCACCAATACCTTCATATTTTTGAAGTCGGATTGAATTCGAAATGCGAAATACTATCAACTGTTCAATAACTGTAGGGATTGCTTTTCGAAAGGGAAACTAACACTTTACATTTTGGCGAAAAGGGATAACATCACTGAAATTATTATGAAGTTAGCTTTATTTAATCATTGGAGAAGGTGTGAGGCGCCTGTGGTCTTTCTCAGGAAGATATTTGCAAAGAATTCACTCAAAAATCCAGAAAAGGCCACACCTCCTTTAGCATTTCTTGGTATACTGCAATTTTCTGTTTTTCTGTTGTTAATCTGAGAACCCGGTAAGATTCGTTTACACTGGAACCTGCAATCGACCAACAGCATCCTTAGGTATTGTTGAATTAACTCAATTTCCACCAGATAAATGTAATCTGATAATAGTACCTGTGTGTACGCATATACGAGGATACTGCCATTTGGGCGAGGTGCTGAAAGTACGGTTTGGAGCAGTCTCAACAGAATGAACGAGCAATCTGTGACTCAAAAAGCTTCCAGTTGGCGAGTGAGAGTGTCGTTTGATAGTTATAACATAACAAAATGTGTATCGCCATAGAAAATCTCACGAACTGTAAGGTGCGAGGGGGTGATAAAATTTCTTTGGACCAAAAACTGTCAACAGCGGATATCCATCATGAATTAGGATCTGTTCACTCACGTTGATAACGCGCGCCCTCACACTGCTGTAAGAACAGGACAGACTTTTCACACAAATTCAAATGAGATATGTTTCAACATTCTCCCTATGAGTAGTCGGAACTTGGCACCTTATGTTTATCATCTGTTCACAGCATTGAAGAAGTGACTTGGGGAACGCATCTCGCTGACGATGAGGAACTTAAAAACGCTGTGACACATTGGTTCAAATCACAGAGGGCTGCTTTTTATGCAGAAAGAATTGATAAATTGGTAAAACGGTGCGACTTGGGCTTGAATAATGGGGGGGGGGGGAGAGTACGTTGAAAAGTTGAGGAGTTGTACTTTTGATATGTAAATAATTTTATTTTCCCTCTATGCTGGTTTGTTTTTCACATCTACTTTGAAGTTTTTTTCCAAATTGCCCTAAAATGTACGTAGAATGAGCTGTGCAGAATACAATTTTCCTTTTAATCAATCGCAGACATTTCCTATGCAACAGACAATAGTTACTGCTGGAACAGTGTTCTTTACCAAAGTTTTGTTGCCCTTGACGAATTTAAATATCGAATCAAGAATTGACACACATGATAAATTCGTACCGCTGAGAAAGAAAAAAATCCCTTCTTATGAGCCATAATTTTCCTTAACTTCTCAACTCTTTCTTCTTCTAACAGGATTGACGTCTCGGAGTATTTTCTGAGGGAAGTAGCTCCATGGCCTATGCCATGCAGTGATGGAACTAGGGTTATCGCACTTCCAGACCGAACAAAAATGATTCGAAGTTCAGAATTTCAAGAAGTTTCCACTAAACCGGAACTTTCCAGAAATCCCTACATTATACCGAAACCAGATCCTAAGCTAAAACCGAAAAATTATGGTTTCCCTAGTTATCGTATGGTGACGAAGTCGTTTGTGACTAAAGAAGTTCTCTGCACCGATTCCTTTGGGAATCCTTTTCGATTGATGCCAACTACAAGACGAAATCCATTTGATTGATCAATAAAATTTTGGAAGACATTTTTTGATGTTTTATTTCAAAATTTGTGCTGTTCTTATTGATAGTAACCTGTTTTCAAGCGAATTTTCCTGGTTCGATGCCAGCTGGTCGTGGATCCCCCGTGTTTGCTGATAGTTTCTGGGGCACGTTAAATATATCGTGGTCACAAAGTTCTCCTAATTCCCATTCCAAATCAATACCTCTGTGAGTGTTGAACCAGAAGTTTTTCGGTTTCTGGTTTGGATCAAAATGATCAAAATGTTGATAGATATAGTTCTTCCATCTATCATGTACTATCTCAGTGATATCGAACTTCCACCTTAGTGGTGCTCTGTAAGAGGAAGCCAAAAGTTTAATCCTTAGCAGTCTTACCAGTAAAACAGTTAAGTTACCGGATCAAGTTCAGCCTTGTGAAAATAAAGCCTTTCCTTGCATGTTAAACATTACCAAAACATACGTATTATCAAATTCATGCCGTGTCGCGAGTTTGATTGTTGAAACACGCGGGTTACTCCATCATCGGCTATTAGTTATATGAGAATGGATAAAAAAATGTCACAAATTTGAAAAAAATTAGTTTTTTGGGAAACATTGTGGTATGCCACACTCTTTTAAAACTCTAAGTTTCTTTTTTCCCTTCAATTTATCGTAACGAACATTTAATCCTTTATGAAGTCATTTTTATTAAAAAGGGATACATTAAAACTACTTTTTGGATCATGATTGGTTGTAGAAAAGGAATTCTGATAAGCCTCTAGGTTACTAAATTGTTTAATTTAAATACTTGCTCTACCCCACTTTTTTGAGGGGGATGGGAGAGTAAGGTAGGTGCGAGCATTAAGGCCTGTCGGCTAATAAGGCCTAAACAACAAAATACAATTTAAAATGTTTGGATCAACTCAAGGACGCACTCGTAGATAGCTAACACTTATAAATGGCACCTCATACAGGTCGCAACATGTTACTCACTTTTTGCTACCAGTGCGACGCGATTCGTTTGGGCCGAGCGGTTGTGCAACACGAATAATAAAAAATCGTCCCACTGAATGTTAAATAATTTTTGTAATATTACACGTTTAGACATAATTTTGCGCTCCAGTTTTCTGTTGTCATTGCTTCTATCGATCTTTGATGTCTGAATTAGATATATAAAACAATTATTGTACTTTTGTGTACTTCTTGGTACACAATGTTAGCTGATAATAAGGCCTACCAAATTTGATCGTAGGCCTTATTATTCTCCTTTGTTTTTGCAACAATGTTTGTCAGTTTTAAATCTTATTTTAAATCTTTCTCAATATACTATAGATGTTTATAAGTAGTTACGACTATTTACTTGTAGGTTCAGTGTTATAGTAATATCCCAAGCAGACATTCTAAAAAATTCACCACCTGGTTTACGGTTCTAGTTCGGACGATGAAAAAGACAATGTGCAGCACGCTCCATTAAAAAATATAGCATCTCCGATGCTTATGCTTACACCAGAGAAAATTAGGGGGAAAAAAACACCAATTGTTAGATGAAAAGCCATTAATTATCAAAGAACCCCAGTCATCAAAGACTTGTTTGACAGAAACAAGAAAGAGACGAAAATAAAAGAGATGTAAACCCTCAAAAACGGAAATGGTACTAAAGAAAACGATGCTATTTGGTACTGTCACCCACTTGTGAAAGGATAAAATGAATGACATGCGACTATAATCTAAAACCATGTTATCATAAGGAATGCGTCGGTGTGTCAGTCTATGACAAAAATACTTTTGAGTGCCCTGACGGTAGTTAAACAAAGAATTTTCATGACATTTTGAAGATTTTAAACATAATTAATGCATATATATTACAACTGATAACAATTATCAATGTTAGAAGCTTGTTTTGATTATTTAAGAGTGTTGAAATTTATAGGCCTTATTATCCTACCGTAGTAAAATAAGCTCTAGTGACAAGGTTTTAAAAAATGTTTTATTTCATGCTTGTTTCCTGCAGATCTGGTGATTTTTTGTTAGTTTCTGGTAGTAATTGATCGATATGTTTAATTTATATTACAATTTGTTGATTCGGATGCATAGTTTCTATTTTATTTCAAACCTGCATTAGGTAGGCCTTATTACCCGCACCTACCTTATTCTTCCCGTATTTAAGCATTTATTTTTCTCAGTCTTAGAAAAGTACAAACTATTTAGAGATGGTCGGAAATTCCACTATACACACTAAAATCTGCTGAAGATGGTAAAAGTTGTTTCTCACTTTCTCATAAATTACTAGGAACTATACCGCAAAAGATAGACTAGATGTAAACAGAAATAGGCGATTTGGTGACGTCAATCACGTGTTTGACTTGGAAAAGAACAAATTTGTGCCAAACAGATGGCGAATGCGAATGCTATTGGTTATTTTTTTTTATTAAAGAGAAATCTCCAAAAGTGGCCAAAGTGCTAAACTTTCTGGCAACTTGTTTAGTTTATTTCCAGACTATCTTTTCCGTGAACAGAGTTTAACTTTGATCAATATTTATCATCATCTCATCATCATTAGGCTTATCCTTATCATCAACATTATTATTACTGAAGTGTTGTCGTAATGAATATTAGTAATTGCTAACGAAATTACAAACAACTGAAGACTCGAAAATTATTTTACGCATTTAGTTACACACCTATAAGCTTAATTGCGTGGCAATTTACTAGGTTAGTTGTCAACAAAGGGTTTTGAAATTACAACATTCGATCATTTTTATAAATACCTAGTCACAAAAGTATCACAATAAGCCATACGAAAAGGACGATTCTCAATATTTCCTTCTGGGGTTGAACGTGGGCAGTAATTTAAGTTCACGACTCAGTTAAAAAGTAAAAGAATGTTTACATGGGTTTGCCTGAAGGATACTACTAGTTAAAAAATATTTTTCTATTTCACGATCGAAGTAATAGGGAGATGGTTTAACACTTCTCTTTACCGAAAAATGCTAATGCTTCAAAATGAAGCGATCTTGAGCAGAAAAAAAAAAAAAAAAAAAAAAATCATGAAAAGCTCTTTAAACGAGCAACTTTTTGATTGAAAATAAAACTTATTTTTGAGCAAAGGTATCTTTAAGCACTTTCTATTACTGCATCTAAACTTTTCGCAAAAAGTAAGATTTTTGCATGAAAAGCTTCCAATATTACAAAGGAAACTGATAAGCTTTTGGTGTCGATTTTATTTAAGAATAAAACTTCGAAAACTCAAAGAAAATCGAAAAAAAAAAATAAATAAATAAATAAATTCCACGGTTTCAGCCATGCTAACGAATGCTTTAGTTGAAAGTAAAATATTTTCCGACATTTTTGAAGCATCGATAAGCTTTTGTGTAACTTTAAAATAAGTTAAAAGTTCCTAAAACTAAGTTCACATACGATTTTTATCATAGAGTTCAATAAAATTATAGTTTGAAAAATTATTAAAAAAAAAAAAAAAAAAACAAGACATGCTTTTGCTGCTATGCAAATAAAAAAAAAAAAAAAAAAAAAACTTTGAACGTAACGGCTATGTTAAACAGCGATAGCTCGTTGTATAACAAATTATAACTTATATGAAATCCACCGTCAGCTCAATCAATTCCAGCCGAGGACTGCAGTTTCGTGCTTAAGAGGTTTTCCACCTCCAGCTCAGTCACTCCTATGCCGGGCTGATGAGTGCTAATAAGCACGAAACTGCAGTCCTCGGCTGGAATTGATTGAGCTGGTGGTGTATTTCATATATTTCTGCCTTAGCCCTGGTTATAGGGCGGTAACTTACTAAATTATAACTTAGTTTTTCTTAATGAGCTTTGAGTAATAAAAATAGAATCCTTAACCAAACAATTACATAACTTGAACGTAGAATAAATAAATGAATATGTAAATAAAAATCCTGTGGGGTGTTTTTTCACTTTCATTAGGATTAGTTAGCGATGAGAAATTTAAGAGAGCAGCGACTTTATTTTAACCACCTTAAGCTCAATAAAAATGCTTTGTCGAGGAACATTCTAGCGTGGTTCAATATAATCTTTATATGTATATGAGAATTGTATTTTGCTTTTCAGTTCTCATAGCTGAACAAGAAGTTCTGTCTAGAACTAGACGAGCCTACTTTCCCGTATACCCATACTACTTTCTAGTACCTGATCAATATTCTCAAAAATAGCTAAAATCGCAAATGTTTTCAAACATATTTTAAAAATATATAAAGATGATTTCTAGGAATAAAATATTCCTCACTCATCTTTTAAAAAAAACGAACAAATAAAATAGCAGCAACTTTTAAACAAAGCAGCTAATACACTTTTTTCCATTAAAAAAATCTTTAACAGCTTCCAAATGAAAAAAAAATTTAAATTAATAAGCTCATTAAAATAAATACATCATATCAAAAAAAATTGTTTCTTTTTCCCCTGTTGCCAAAAACAATTTTTCAAATGAATTAATGCACTAACCAAAGTAAATAAAAACAGTAAAATGTCAACTTAAAAAAATAATTTTCATTGTCAAAAAAAAAAAAAAAAAAAATCGTCTGCTCTTATCTTTATGTAGAAACATAAATGACTTCGAGTTTATTTGCCGAAAACTGAATACCTAAATTAAAACTTTAGCGTAAAAATAAAAATAAGTCAGATCAACAATAATTATTTCACAGTCAAAACCATAGCTGCGGAGTCGGAGTCAATCTCATTTTCGGGTAAAGGAGTCGGAGTCGAATATCTAAGAATCGGAGTCAGTCATTTGTCCTCTGTGTATAAATTATTGCCAAAGCTGCGAAGTCAGAGTCGAAGTCAGGGAGTCGGAGTCCGATTAATTGTCGGGCACAAGAGTCGGAGTCGGAGTCAAGTGTCCCTAAATTTTCGGAGTCGAAGTCTGGAGTTTGGCGTCAAGAGCTATTTTCAACAAAATTTGTTTGAAGTAAATCCGCTTTCAAGTACGGAATCTAGATTGACTTTCAGTTTCCCCGTAGGCGCTAATGTTAAGGGATTTGAACTGTTCAAATCAAAAAGATATTTTATGTACAAGTTTTTCATCAAAAGATTTTTGCTACAAAGTTTGTTTGAAGCAAATTCGCCTCACAGTTCGCAACTGCCTTGAATTTCCCCGTAGGCGCTAATATTAAGTTTTTTTGAACTGTTAAAAATTGAACAAAAAATAGTTCAAATCAAAAAGTGAAATATGGGAGTGAGGTGTCCTCGCCGAGATCTTTCGAACAAAAAAAAGTTTTTTCGAATCGGACTATTCATTCAAAAGTTATTAGGGGGATGGAGGGACAGACAGACAGACCGACAGACATTTTTCCCCATCTCAATACCCTACTTTCCAATTTTTAATTTTTCGATATTTATTTATTTATTTTATTTATTTTTGTCTTTTTTTTTTTTGTTTTTCGCGATATTTTTAAGATGCATTAAGCCTTCTTTCATGCTTTTTTCTTATTTTTCTGACTTTTACTGGGAAAGTAGGCTAAAAAGCGTGAATTTTTAGTTTTTAAAACTATAATGTTGTTATATTTTTCAGTATTACATGAATTACATTATATTTTTCAGTATTCATTGAAAAAATATTCAAAATTTCTAGTTTATGAAATTCTCCCAAAAATTACTGAAAAGATCGGGGGAAATTTGAAATTGGGACCTCTCACAATCTGAAATATAGCAGTCAAATTCGATATGAAAAAATCGGGCAATTGCGCGACCGCTCTTCAAGCAATCAACACCAAAATCTAAAGAGCCATTCCATTTCAGATCAGGCAGGGTCTGTCACATGACCATCACCGATTTTTTTGAAAAAATTACAGTAGTTACAACTAAGGGACATATGAAATATCCCAAAAGGATTTTGCAAGAAAAAATTTTTTTCTTCAGTTACAGCCGATTAAAATTCTGCACAAAATCCGCCATTTTGGAAAAAACCGGCAAAACACTCCATTTGAAATGGACACTATTTCAAAAGTATTTAACCTATTCGAATAATTCTTTTTTCTAAAAATAAATAAGGACCCATATATCCTCTAGACATCGTTTTTGAAAGTTTAGTTAGGTTTTTTGATAAAGAAAAAAATTCATTTTTGCCGCCAAAAAACTGCATTTTTACCAATTTTATGATTTTTTTTCTCCAGAAAAAAAAGTTTATTTTACTAAACGGAGATGGCAGTCTAAAGCCCTTATATGATAGTTTCATAATATATTTTATTAGAATCCTATTTCCGAGGCTGTATCTCCTATACAGCCTCGGAAATAAAATTTGAAATTTTGAAAATTTTCAAAAATTAGCGATTTTTAAAGTGATTTTACTCAAAAAACCCATTTTTTAAAAATCTAAAAATTGGCTCATTTGTACCCTATATAATGCTTAACAAGTGGATAGACACCGCATCCAGTATTTTTTCCCATAAAATGTTTTATGATTTTTTGAAAGTGACCTTATCGCCCATGGCATGCATGTAAAATAAAAATTTCTAATAATTTCAGTCACTGAAAATCTGATCATATTAATGGATTAATGCCTAATAGCTAGAATGATGGTGCAGCAAATAATGGATCAGCAGCAAATAAAATTTTACTGACTCTTAATAATATAGCAATATCAAACCGCTTTTGATGACCCAGTCAATTCGTCTTTTTGTAAGACTCTGTGTGTAGCCTTTAGATAGAAGAGCCTTTGGTGATTATATTAATGACTAATTCAGTGGCTCCCAAAAGCGTTCGTACACCTTGAAATTTTGTAGTAAAACCAAAATAACGCAAAACTGAATTCGAATATGAAGTCCAATTTTTTTCACATCATTCCTATGCCATTCTGAATAAAACCCAGCAGTTTTTTTTTTCAAAATATCTGATGACCCAGTCAATTCGCCTTTTTGTATTTCGTTATATGAATATATATTTTTCTGTTGATCAGCGCCTAATTGTTATGGGAGCTGCGCTCCCATACTTCCTTATTTGTTTTACTCGAATTTTTGTATTTTTGACCGAATTCAGGCCACTTAAGCATTAAAACAAGTTCTGAAGACTATAGGGATCCTGCACTTCTTTTGTTAGAAATTGGATCCCTGGCTATAATAGTCACCTTTAGTGAGATCTGTTTGGTTACCTCAACTTACAACCATGTTCAATTGATTACTTCTCTCATAAAACAGGTGGTCTTTTTAAATTCTTAAACTACAAGTGAGTTTTACGGTTTGAATTTAGTATAAATATTCTTACGTATAAAAGTAATCATACGAGGTAGGATCCAAAAATTATGTGACAACATTCGCCAATGACAACCAAAGCACGAAATTAAAATTAATCGTTTTAAATGCATTGTATTGTTCTTCCCTTTGATGATTTCCCCTGTTGTGTAATTGAGTTGAAGAGAATGACTATTGAAAGAGAAAAAATATGATTTGTTGCTGCATATGAAAGTAACGGTGAATGCATAGCTTTGGAGACGAAATAAACTAATTTTTATTAAAAAAAAGGAAAGATTTTAACTGTTACTGATAAAGTACATCATTATCATAGCTAGTCATTAATATATATTTACCAAAGGCTCTTCTACCTATAAACTACACACAGAGTCTTACAAAACGACGAATTGACTGGATCATCAAAAGCAGTTTGTTACTGATATATTCTTAAAAGTCAGTAAGATTTTAGTTGTTCCTAATAAAGTGCACCGTTTTTGTAGCTATTAGGCATTAATATAATCAGATTTTCAGTGACTGAAATTATTAGACATTTTTATTTTACATGCATGCCATGGGCGATAAGGTCACTTTCAAAAAATCATAAAACATTTTATGGGAAAAAATACCGGATGCGGTGGGTATACACTAGTTAAGCATTATATGGGGTACAAATGAGCCAATTTTTAGATTTTTAAAAAATGGGTTTTTTGAGTAAAATCACTTCAAAAATCGCTAATTTTTGAAAATTTTCAAAATTTCAAATTTTATTTACGAGGCTGTATGCACTCAAGGATTCTAATAAAATATGTTATGAAACTATCATATAAGGGCTTTAGACTGCCATCTCCGTTTAGTAAAAAAAACTTTTTTTTCTGGAGAAAAAAAATCATAAAATTGGTAAAAATGCAGTTTTTTGGCGGCAAAAATGAATTTTTTTCTTTATCAAAAAACCTAACTAAACTTTCAAAAACGATGTCTAGAGGATATATGGGTCCTTATTTATTTTTAGAAAAAAGAATTATTCGAATAGGTTAAATACTTTTGAAATAGTGTCCATTTCAAATGGAGTGTTTTGCCGGTTTTTTCCAAAATGGCGGATTTTGTGCAGAATTTTAATAGGCTGTAACTGAAGAAAATTTTTTTTCTTGCAAAATCCTTTTGGGATAGTTCATATGTACCTTAGTTGTAACTACTGTATTTTTTTCAAAAAAATCGGTGATGGTCATATGACACTTTTCATACCTGCCTGCCTGATTTGAAATGCAATGACTCTAAACAGCTTTTTATACCATTGACGCTCTCTTATATAACAGTTTTCGTTTGAAATCTTGCATTACTTCTTGTGTTATAGTAGTTAAACTAAACCAGAAAGACGTTCGATTACGTCAGACCTAAGACTCACAGTTGCAAAAAGCTAAATTGTTATGACATCACCGGTTTTTTTTTAATGTGTGTGAAGTTTCAAATAATTGAGGCGGCTGAAAGGGGGCAAAAATTGAACTTAAATATTCCATTAGTCATGTAAAACAAATTTAAAGATAATAAAAGCATGTTTACTCTTTTTAGCACTTAAGTAATTGTTTCAAAACAAGGATCTAATTGGACAAAAATATTATTTTATAGTTAAAAAAAAGTGCTGATAGTTAAATTTATGGATTCTCATGTATCAACTTCGATTGATAATGACGATCAATTGGAAAAAGTTACAGCATAATTGCTGTAGTTTTAATAATGGCCATGTCATCTGATTGACTGTCGAGAGAAGAAGAGTTGGGGGGGGGGGCAATAACGTAAAGTATAGTTAAGACAAATAAACCCTTTGAAGTTTAAATGAAACTTTCTGTCACTGATAAGAATTTTTCATTACTTGATCTTTCAAACACTTCAGTTCTTTACTATACATCTTTAGAAGTATTTATCAGAATTACTAGATACCAAGTCTCGCTTATGTAATGTTTAGCGGCAGCGTGTCACAGAAATAAGTATAATTAACATTGACGAATAGGAGACTATTCCTAAATGTCTGCTCATTACCCTAAAATCCATTTATCTCTGATGTAAGAGCATTAAGGGTTAATACCACGGAGTAGTCAATGAGTCTTTATTTTGGTTCTTCAAAGGCATCAGTAAAAGGCTGATCGTTTCAAGATTTTATCTTGCATAGGTTCCGCTTATTGACTGAGGAAGTTTGATTGCAAATTGGAAATGGAAGAACTGTGACAAAGTTTGAAGTTGTATTATGGATTAAATACATATAGCTTTGAACATGTTTTTAGCTTTAGTTGATTAGTTTTCTTAATTTGGTTTTCACTATCAACGACTTACACAAGTTTGTCGAGATATCTTATTAGTCATTGTGCTTCTGTAGTGTGATTGTACTTTTAAGCAAGAGAAGTAATTCTGAAACTTTTGAACAAATTTTTATTTTCGCAAACTCTTGGTTTACGCGCCGTTTTGCTGACACTAAAAATGTCTTCCCCCTCTCACTGAGAAATTAAGAAAACTGTAATGAGTTACTCTCTCGGTTCGTCAACACTGTTATTCCGAAAATGAACTAGTATGTTGTGGCCATCACGAAACTTTCTTCTATATTTTTCTTTTTTTTTCTGATCCCTCCCCATGCTTGACGAGGAAGCAATATTCCCAACAAAAACAAAATTACACATGCAAAAACTTTACTACCATCCCAATGTCTGAATTATTGCAAAAGCAAAGCAAAGAGCGAAAATTGAAAGTTATTTTAAAAGCCTTGCTTGAATTAATTACAAATATTTTATTTGTTAACAAACATAAGATGGCAACAGTTTAAAATTTTAAATCATTGAGATAATATTTCCGATCATTTCCATTCAATTACTAGTATGTTGTGGCCATCACGAAACTTTCTTCTATATTTTTTTTTTTTTTTTTTTCTGATCCCTCCCCATGCTTGACGAGGAAGCAATATTCCCAACAAAAACAAAATGACACATGCAAAAACTTGACGACTATCCCAATGTCTGAATTATTGCAAAAGCAAAGCAAAGAGCGAAAATTGAAAGTTATTTTAAAAGCCTTGCTTGAATGAATTACAAATATTTTATTTGTTAACAAACATAAGATGGCAACAGTTAAAAATTTTAAATCATTGAGATAATATTTCTATCATTTCCATACAATTAAAATCACGAGAAATACGCAGACGACAATCTATTACGACTTATCTTTCTTATTGTTGCATTAATAAAAATATTTTTATTCGCAAAAAAAAAAAAAAAAAAAAATCAACACCTCTTGGAGCGATCGGCGTCAAAATAGAACCAAAGCCTGTTTACATATGGATTCACATATATTCCAAATTTCAACCAGAACGTAGCATTACTTCTTGAGATAGGGCACTCAAAATGGAAAAAAAGAACGGGTGATTGCGCTACCCCCCTTTTCAGCTGTTGACACAAAAATAAAATCAGTTCTTATACCCACTAAGGGCTACTTGCCGATAAATTTTTCTTTCATTCCGTTCATTATTTCTTGAGATACAGCAGTCACAATTGACGACAAAAAACGTTTTTCAGCTCAACCCCCGTTTGAGTTATTGACACCAAAATTGAATCAGCACCTGTTCCTGTTAATACCAACATATGGACCAAATTTTGTTTGATTCGCCAGTAACTTCCTGAGGAATAGCAAGCACGCGTAACTCGAAAAACGTCCCATTGCTCCACCCCCCTTGGAGGAATTCGCGCAAAAACTAATGGGCACAAGTTCACATAGGGGCACATATGTGTACTAAATTTCGTTCGATTTCATGCGGTAGTTTTTGTTGTAGAGCGGCCACAAAAAACTGGTCACACACAGACGTGACACACATACATACACACACACACACACACACACACATACATACATACACACACACACACAGACAGACAGACATTTTCCAACTAGTATGTTGTGGCCATCACGAAACTTTCTTCTATATTTTTCTTTTTTTTTTTTCTGATCCCTCCCCATGCTTGACGAGGAAGCAATATTCCGAACAAAAACAAAATGACACATGCAAAAACTTGACGACTATCCCAATTTCTGAATTATTGCAAAAGCAAAGCAAAGAGCGAAAATTGAAAGTTATTTTAAAAGCCTTGCTTGAATGAATTACAAATATTTTATTTGTTAACAAACATAAGATGGCAACAGTTAAAAATTTTAAATCATTGAGATAATATTTCCTATCATTTCCATACAATTAAAATCACGAGAAATACGCAGACGACAATCTATTACGATTTATCTTTCTTATTGTTGCATTAATAAAAATATTTTTTATTCGCAAAAAAAAAAAAAAAAAAAAAAAAAAAATCAACACCTCTTGGAGCGATCGGCGTCAAAATAGAACCAAAGCCTGTTTACATATGGATTCACATATATTCCAAATTTCAACCAGAACGTAACATTACTTCTTGAGATAGGGCACTCAAAATGGAAAAAAAGAACGGGTGATTGCGCTACCCCCTTTTTAGCTGTTGACACAAAAATAAAATCAGTTCTTATACCCACTAAGGGCTACTTGCCGATAAATTTTTCTTTCATTCCGTTCATTATTTCTTGAGATACAGCAGTCACAATTGACGACAAAAAACGTTCTATAGCTCAACCCCCGTTTGAGTTATTGACACCAAAATTGAATCAGCATCTGTTCCTGTTAATACCAACATATGGACCAAATTTTGTTTGATTCCGCCAGTTACTTCCTGAGGAATAGCAAGCACGCGTAACTCGAAAAACGTCCCATTGCTCCACCCCCCTTGGAGGAATTCGCGCCAAAAACAAATGGGCACAAGTTCACATAGGGGCACATATGTGTACTAAATTTCGTTCGATTTCATGCGGTAGTTTTTGTTGTAGAGCGGCCACAAAAAACTGGTCACACACAGACGTGACACACATACATACACACACACACACACACACACATACATACATACACACACACACACAGACAGACAGACATTTTCCAAAAATGGTCGAAATGGACTCAGCACACCTCAAAACGTTCGAATCCGTCAAAATTCGAAATTCGAAAATTTGCACGAATCCAATACTTTCTTCTATATATTAGATATAGAAGAAAGTAAAAATGGTCGAAATGGACTCAGCACACCTCAAAACGTTCGAATCCGTCAAAATTCGAAATTCGAAAATTTGCACGAATCCAATACTTTCTTCTATATATTAGCTATAGAAGAAAGTACAAATCACGAGAAATACGCAGACGACAATCTATTACGATTTATCTTTCTTATTGTTGCATTAATAAAGCTATTTTTATTCAAAAAAAAAATCAACACCTCTTGGAGCGATTGGCGTCAAAATTGAACCAAAGCCTGTTTACATATGGATTCACATATATTCCAAATTTCAACCAGAACGTAGCATTACTTCTTGAGATAGGGCACTCACAATGGAAAAAAAGAACGGGCGATTGCGCTACCCCCTTTTTAGCTGTTGACACCAAAATAAAATCAGCTCTTATACCCACTAAGGACTACTTGCCGATAAATTTTTCTTTGATTCTGTTCATTATTTCTTGAGATACAGCAGTCACAATTGACGACAAAAAACGTTCTATAGCTCAACCCCCGTTTGAGTTATTGACACCAAAGTTGAATCAGCACCTGTTCCGTTTAATGGCAACATATGGACCAAATTTTGTTTGATTCCGCTAGTTACTTCCTGAGGAATAGCAAGCACGCGTAACTCAAAAAACGTCCCATTGCTCCACCCCCCTTGGAGGAATTCACGCCAAAAGCCAATGGGCACAAGTTCACATAGGGGCACATATGTGTACCAAATTTCGTTCGATTTCATGCGGTAGTTTTTGCTGTAGAGCGGCCACAAAAAACTGGTCACACACAGACGTGACACACACACACACACACATACATACACACACACATACATACACACACACAGACAGACAGACATTTTCCAAAAATAGTCGAAATGGACTCAGCACACCTCAAAACGTTCGAATCCGCCAAAATTCGAAATTCGAAAATTTGCACGAATCCAATACTTTCTTCTATGTATTAGATATAGAAGAAAGTAAAAATGAAATGAACTAGTATGTTGTGGCCATCACGAAACTTTCTTCTATATTTTTCTTTTTTTTTTTTTTCTGATCCCTCCCCATGCTTGACGAGGAAGCAATATTCCCAACAAAAACAAAATTACACATGCAAAAACTTGACGACTATCCCAATGTCTGAATTATTGCAAAAGCAAAGCAAAGAGCGAAAATTGAAAGTTATTTTAAAAGCCTTGCTTGAATTAATTACAAATATTTTATTTGTTAACAAACTTAAGATGGCAACAGTTAAAAATTTTAAATCATTGAGATAATATTTCCTATCATTTCCATACAATTAAAATCACGAGAAATACGCAGACGACAATCTATTACGATTTATCTTTCTTATTGTTGCATTAATAAAAATATTTTTATTCGCAAAAAAAAAAAAAAAAAAAAAAAAAAAAAAAAAAAAAAAAAAAAAAAAAAAATCAACACCTCTTGGAGCGATCGGCGTCAAAATTGAACCAAAGCCTGTTTACATATGGATTCACATATATTCCAAATTTCAACCAGAACGTAGCATTACTTCTTGAGATAGGGCACTCAAAATGGAAAAAAAGAACGGGTGATTGCGCTATCCCCTTTTTAGCGGTTGACACAAAAATAAAATCAGTTCTTATACCCACTAAGGGCTACTTGCCGATAAATTTTTCTTTCATTCCGTTCATTATTTCTTGAGATACAGCAGTCACAATTGACGACAAAAAACGTTCTATAGCTCAACCCCCGTTTGAGTTATTGACACCAAAATTGAATCAGCACCTGTTCCTGTTAATACCAACATATGGACCAAATTTTGTTTGATTCCGCCAGTTACTTCCTGAGGAATAGCAAGCACGCGTAACTCGAAAAACGTCCCATTGTTCCACCCCCCTTGGAGGAATTCGCACCAAAAACTAATGGGCACAAGTTCACATAGGGGCACATATGTGTACTAAATTTCGTTCGATTTCATGCGGTAGTTTTTGTTGTAGAGCGGCCACAAAAAAAATGGTCACACACAGACGTGACACACATACATACACACACACATTCATACACACACACATACACACACACACACAGACAGACAGACATTTTCCAAAAATGGTCGAAATGGACTCAGCACACCTCAAAACGTTCGAATCCGTCAAAATTCGAAATTCGAAAATTTGCACGAATCCAATACTTTCTTCTATATATTAGATATAGAAGAAAGTAATAATTGAATCTATCCTCATATAAACAATAGCCGATGATTAAGTAACCCGTGTGTCTCAACAACGAAACACGCGCCAGGCGCCACGGCATGATAATTTGATAATATGATTTGGTAGTGTTTAACATGCAGGGAAATGCTTTATTTTGACAAGGCTGAACTCGATCCGGTGACTTAACTGTTTTACTGGTAAGACTGTCATTTCAAGGGAATGAAGAAACGAAAAAATGGTCAACAATGAACGCTACCTACTGGAGTTAAGGGTTAATCCACTGGAGTTAGGGTTACAATTTCAACTATTAAAATATCCCCAAACAGGCAATCGCTGCGTTCAAATGTACATAGAAGCAAATGTTCACCCGTCATACCATGACGGGCGACTCTTTCTAGTTTATAAGAAGAGATATTTGTATACATATTTGTTAATTTTACAGCGGCAGATAATGTTAATACGAAAAAAAATCTCACTACTGTTATATATGCGAAAGTTTGTCTGTATGGATGTATGGATGTATGGATGTATGGATGTTTGTTACTCTTTCACGCAAAAACTACTGAATGGATTTTGATGAAACTTAAATATATAAAAATTAAAAAAATAAGGGAAATAAGTTTTTGAATTTTTAATTAAAATATACCTTTTCTGAGGAAATTTCGCTGGAGCCATAAGATTTTTTGAGAAAAGTCGTATGCTGCAGTAAATAATTTATTGCTCGTAATAAAGTTATTGTTGAGCATTGATCTTTTATTAGTTGCTAACATGTGTATAAATCTTATCTTACTACTATTATATATGCGAAAGTTTGTCTGTATGGATGTATGGATGTTTGTTACTTTCACGCAAAAACTACTGAATGGATTTTGATGAAACTTTACAATAATATAGCTTATGCATCAGAATAACACATAGGGTAGTTTTCGTCCAGTTATGGGGGGCAATAAAACACGATTTTCGTATAAATTCTCTAATATGGGGATGAAAAAATACTTGCACATATTAACATTATATGTCCATTGAAAGCTTTGATTTTTCTGCTGAAGATGGCACCTGTTCGAAATTTCTAAGTAGAGTAAAAAACGAGTTATAAGCATTTTAGTTCCATGTTCGAAGGCTTTCCTCAACTCAATACAATATTTAGTGTATCATCTCAACTCCCTGTTGATAGCGACTATTGTTGTATTGTTGACTATCTTTGCTTTTCGTGACTGTTCAAGGCTTTTCTCAAGTCAAATCTTGAAGTAAGATTTTTGCACAAGATTGGCAAATAATATATGGATTTGGCTGATTATTTTCCATTTTAATGCAACTTTGAGGCAATTAATGGGTTTTTTTTATTTGTGTTGACTGGGTATTTACTCGATCACCAGAAATCTAGCATAACGTTTTTTTGTGGAATCATTTCAATAGCTAGGGAATAAGGCATTTTTTTCAACTGTCGCTGTTTTGGAAGCTAAAAACTACGCAATACTGTTTCTCAATTTTCACCATGTAACCAAATATCGCCATTTCTTTAGTATTTCTTTCTTTTAATTTGTTAACACGTAAAATAATTCGCCAACTAAATTAAGCAAATCCATAAACAGCACAAAAACTTCCATTAATTTGTCTTTGCACACAATTTCAAACAATTGCCAAATTTTTACTATTTATTGGAAACATTTCAGGTAGCATCATTTTATAATCACCATATTTTTTGTGATTTTGGGGTGTCTTCCCAAATTTCCCGACATTTCATTTACTCCCGTTCCCCCTGATTTTCAGTTTTAATCATACCTTTTGATACATTTAAGGGGGCAGGTAATTTGAAATGTCGGCGAAACTAGAGACAAAAATATTTTTGGTAACTATTTGACCTCTGCCTGTAATAACCATTAACTTGAATCAATTGAAAAAAATAAAATAATAGTTTAAAAAACTAAAAAAAAAAAAAAAAAAAAAACACGTTTTCGTAGCAAAATGAACTAAAACGTGAAAAATAATCTTTGGATGATAGTAGTTGACCAATCACTTAATTTTAATGTGATACAAAAAAGCGTGGGGTGCTGTCTATTTACATTTTTGCTCGGACAACAAATGGAAGAAATTCAAGACAACTGATAAGAAGCCCCCCACGCTTTTTTATATTACATTAAAATTAAGTGATTGGTCAACTGCTATCATCCAAAGATTATTTTTCACGTTTTAGTTCATTTTGCTACGAAAGCGTGTTTTTTTTTTTTAGTTTTTTAAACTATTATTTTATTTTTCTGTTTTTTAGTCTTATGTTGGAGAATTATCAGGCGACGAAATTATTTATAAAACGAGTGCGAGGTAATATCTTAAAGTTAAGACAAGGGCACCTTGATGGAAAGCCACTGTGAGTCATCGATGTATGATTGCGGAAATCATATTTATATTACTTTGAAAATTTGAGATGCATTTGAATAAAAGTTTTGTTTAACAATGGTCTGATCAGCAATGAATTTCCAATTGAAGGCTCACCTAAATTTTGGCATGAAATTTGTTAAAAGCAATTATATTTCATGTTCTAATTACCTTGGAACATTGGAACAAATTTTGTCTGATGCAGAAAAATTAAAAGTTTTTGTAGATATTTTAAAATAATTTTTGCAAGCATTTTTCAATGTATTTTTTAAAATTTTTCCCTTTTCACATTGTTGGATTTATATGACAAAATATTGATTAAAATTGGAGGAAACTAACAATTAAAAGAGTTAATTAATTAATTTGATTATAGAATATTGCATTGTCATCGGGTCTGAGGTCGCGCGCCAAATTTCAAAAGAATCCGATCGCAGGAAGTGGGCGAAATTTGAGCTGCAAGATTCCGTTACAAGATACATACATACATACATATATACATACATACATACATACAGGTGAAGCTAATAAAAGCGTGTTAAAAAACTACATCAACGTGAGCGAAGCCGCGGGTAAAAACTAGTTGTTAATAACTTGCCAGAGTGCTAATATCTTTAATTATGTTTGGTTCCATTAGACAGCACAGTGTTTTGCAGTATTTTGCAAATGTAGTTTTTTTTATAGCGCTTTTTCGGAGGAAACTTATATTTTTCTGTTTTAAAATCCATTAACCTTGCCACCAATTTCTTACCAAAATAACACACACACACAAAAAAAAAGGCAGTTAAAGATGCATACAGTTAAATCTTTCATAATATTTACTTGTCTGTCTGAAAGTTTTATATTCTTAGCTGTAAAAAGAAAGAAAGAAGAAGGAAAGTGAAAGATACACGTGACTTGAAATATAAGAAAATATTTTGGCCGTTTTGCCGACGCAAAATTTAATTTCTCCATTTTTCCCCAGCTCAAGCAATACCACACTAAATAAATTTACTACTACGTATATACATTATACACTAGATCAGGGGCGCAGCGAGGGGGAGGGGGGAGGGCGGGGGCGGGGAGCACCCCTCTGAGCCATCGGTTTTAACATAAATGCAAATTCTAATGCAGTAGTTTATGCATATGAAAGGGCTGTTTTGATCAAAAAACCCGCTTTAAAAGGTATTTTTGATCAAAAAATTCCTCTTAGTATGTATTTTTCATAACCCCTCTTCCCAGAAGGTATTTTCACCCCCCCCCATCCAGAAGGTATTTCTCTCTGCGCTAGTGCACTAGATGCATTTCCAGTGTGTCATCGGGTCACGCGATGCCGTTGCACCAGTCATGTGGCCTTATGTCATTCGCAACTCCAACAAGCTATAGGGGACGCTGCAGCCACTGTCTAATGGCGGATGAAAAAGGTAAAACAATAGCACGCCGTAACGTATAAATTGCTTCTAAGCTTAGTAAATGACAGAAATTTTTGTCCGTATGCATGATTTTTTTGTTCTTTATTCTTTTGCAAAGTTTTTAAAAAGTCTTTTGATTATTCTGACCCAGAGATGAGAAATCAAAAAGTATTACAAAAGTAAGAAATTAATGCAAAACACACAGTAAGTTGTTCTGAAGCAGCGATTTTCACGATGTTGAATTCGATATTCATAAATATTTGGTTCACTTCGAGCAACATTTTCATTTTGTACTATTTTTTCTCTTCATTGTTATTTATTATGTCCATTTTCGTGACATTTCCGGCATTTGATGACATTTTGGTCACATAGTGCACATACGTGACCGTAAGATTGTCAGATAGTTTATTTCTATGACCATATGATTGAATTTCAAAAGAGGAAGATGATATTTCATTGTTTTATTTAGCTGGCGCAAATTGTTTAATTTATGTAATTGAGTTATTTCTTCGAATCGATTTATTTTAATTCTCGCTGTTTCATATGTTTCAACCTTTCAACTAAATAATAAAATTCTGTCATGATATTCTGTATAAATCATCTACAAAATGCTCTCGGATATGTGGTGGCAGTTCTGTTTTAAATCTTCACACATTTAATTCATTCATCATGGAAATGATTTAACTGATAAGCGAAATCTGGTCAAGATACACTATTCTTTCACACAATACTAAAACAATAACCCTAAAATGGGGTCGTTTCCAAAATTTTAAAAGTATTTTTTTTCTGAAAGAGCATGCTAAAAAACATAGGATCTGACCATTTTTTAAATAATTTGTTTAAGTTTAATATTTAAAAAAATTACTTTCATCGGCGCGTTTTCATTGTTTAAGCTTCTGCCGATGACATCACAAATGGTGAAATGCCATTTCGTTTTGCCATTCACACAGCAAATATTTAATTCACATCTTTACTAACGTGTATTGGCAACGATATGGTTGATAGAAAGCGTAGAGCATAGACCATAGACTAATAATAAGAGTAGACTGAGCTTTCCCAGACTTGCTGATGAAAAAATTGGTTCATGGATACATCATGTGACTGGTGGAAGGCTTGGCGAAAACTTTGGCAGCATGGTTGCTAGATGGCAGGATTATCTATAGTTTGGAACTCGACATGTATTTTTTGACGTAATGTGTTTTCATTATAATTTTTTTCCAGGTGCAGAGATTGAACTGTTTTTTTTTTTTAGTAATGCATTATTTTGACATTAGTAATTAGTATTTGATCACAGTTTTCAGTAACTTTTATTTTATTTAGAACTGCTACATCAGCATTGGCGTGAACGTAATGGCGTAAACGTTTTGCGTTAACGCAAAATTGTACTAATCGGCATCTTAAATTGAAATTGTAGGTAAAAATCTTACCGTTTGCCGATTCTTTTTGGGTACTTGCATCTTTAATTGCTTAGAGAGTTATTGAAAATGACTAAAGAAAATGCACAGTACTATCCAAACGAAAAACTCACTGTATAAAAAAATATTTACAACTTAGAATAACAAATTTACAAATCGGACTCCATAAAAGATCATTCTTCCGTGTTCCATCGATTCTATTTATTGAGCAATCACGATTGCTTATTGTTCTCATTTGACAGTCCTTGGCGTTACGGTTCCTTTTTCAGCTTGGACCAGGGCTGCAGCACCACCGTCCACCGGCGGCGGCACGGCTGGTCCTGAGCACTGTCCACCGGAATCCACTTTGGCTGGGCGGTGGCGTCCATGTCCTACACACGCATGCTCATATACACTCCCCTACGCGCCGCACGCCTTTACACACATACACACGCCTACGTGCACACACGTAAGCCTACACACACAACTATACACACATAACCACCCCAGGAGGAGGGAATGCTTGGGGGGGGGGGAGCCATTTCTGGAAACAATAACTTTAATCAGTAGGGTCTTGTCGCAACTCGTGATTGCGAAAAACATAATTTGAATTCAAAGTTTCGGAATTCAAATTAGAGTTAATTGGGGGAAGTGGGTCACATTTTAATTTTTCATTTCTCTCGGGCGTTGAGCGTCTGCTACGATCAACGCCCGCTGTTGCTAGGATATCCACCAGTCACATGGTTTGGTTTATGAGCAGCAAAAGGGTTGCCATAGCTCGGTCTACTCTTATTATTAGTCTATGGCGTAGAGCGCAATATTTAATTCGTTTCTTGGTTATCATAACGTGGAAATGCGGTGGAAAGATGCGCGAAATTGCATCATTTGTGACGTCATCAAAACCCCACCTTGTTTCAAAAATCGGACATTCAAAAAAATTAATTAAAAAATAACCGTTGGGAAAATAAAAGTATTTTCTGGGCCCATGTTATTTTTTTAGCTTATTCTATCAATTTCACTGACAAAAAGTATTACTTTTGACTAAAGAAGACAACCCCATTCCAAGCTTTTATTTTTTATTGTTAAAATTTTTAACGTTCTCTCTGGATTTTTCAATCCGTTCAGTGATAAATATTTTCAAGAATATTTATTTGCATACTGTCCATTTCGGTTAGATGCTGTAGTAATAAGGTTATTTAAATCAATTACTTGGAATTAGATTGAGGAAAAAGCAGTAATTTTTCAGCATGGCCCTAGTGTCCAGCCAATGTTATAAGTTCGCTCTTTTTTTCATCGAAATGAAAAAAACTAATATTTGTTCAAATTCACTCAGAACAAGGTAAATAAAATGTGTACTCACAGTTTTTTAGCAGATAATTTTGATGTTACGCTGTTGCAGATGCCGATTCCGAATGATGAATCACGCAAATAAAAAAATAAACATAACGAGCTGCTTATTTTGCCCAAAATGGTACACGTGGAACGCAATGTTTTGCCTTTTTCGGCAATTTTATAAATCACCGCAAGGTAGCGTATTCGAGCTCTGGAGTTGCGAATATAGGGGGCGATGTCTAGCCCAGCTCATAGGGGTTGTGAATTTATACCTGAAATTGTAAGGCTAAAATAGATCCAAAAGTTTTGAGGGAAGGAATCAAAGATATATCAAGGCAAAAACAGATCCCTGACACATACAAATTTTATGAATGAAACGGTTTAGTTCATTTTTTTTGGTTATATTTTTTCATTTCAATCTATTACTTTAATTTAATGGTTTGTCTTATTTAAAAAATAAACATTAAATTTTAAATTTAAGCATTATCGATTTTGGAAACGCTTGACGAGGCATTAAATTCTTTGCTTTGACCAACGCTCCTTTAAAACGAATTAGCATAATACACTATTAATACTAATTTAGTATTACGGGCGAGTTGGTTTTGACCATTTTGGCGAAAAATATTGAAAATAGGCCGTTAGGAAACCCTTGTAACGCAAAAGTACTTATCCTTATCCAGGCTTTTGTAAGCTTTCGTGGTTTATAAAAGAGTAAAAATTCTTTTCTGGTGAAATTTACCTTTTCACTTCAGTGCAATTCGCAACTCCAATAAACTATAGGGGGAGCTGCAGCCACTGTCTAATGGCGGATGAAAAAGGTAAAACAAACGCATGCCGTAACTTATAATTTTGCTTTGACGCTTAATGAGTGACAGTAATTTTCCATCGTGTTTGTGGGCAGCTTTCTTTTCTATTCTTCTGAAATTACATTACATCACAAACTGTCTGAAACCTATAATTTACCTCAAAGAAAACACGTGGAATAGAATGTTTTACCTTTTTCTTTAGTATTGTTAATCACCGCAAGGTAGCGTATTCGAGCTCTGGAGTTGCGAATAATATTTGCAAAATCATAAATTCGAAAAGATTTACGTGATATAATACATTAACAATTTGTTTTTTAAAAGTGTTTTTTTAATAGCTTGTAGTTAATTTTGTTTCAAGTTCAAAAAAGAAATAATGCTTGTTTCGATGCAGTGTTCATTCAAGGTCAGAACTCTAGATTTTCCGCTGAAAAGTTAAAGTAAAATTATCATAAGTGTTTCGTAATATTTTCGAAAAATCACGTGATGAAAACACCACGGCTTCTTTTCTAATTGCTACGGCCAGTATGAAATTGAGTGAAGCCACATTAAACTGATATCTAATTTTTGTCGCGTGAATAAATTTCATAAATGTTGCACGTTTGAAGTATATCTTTAGAACGACATTACATTTGTTTGAACCATTTAATCCTATTATCTTTCAGTGAATAATACTCTAAAAATTAAGAATTTTAAAAATTTTGAAAATTTGTATTAGTATATAATTGAAAGAAAATGTTTGGTCAACGGAAAAAAGGCAAAGGCTTGGTGGTAATATGAATTCTCTTGTAATTTTCGAAAGATTTATGTCTTTTTTGGACAAATTATATTTTTTACTTTAGGGCACACAAAGTTACCAATTTTATTTTATGTTTGTCAAAATTTTGTAGTTTTCAAATGTAATAGACATTAGTAGTTAATTGTATAATTGAAATCATTTCTCAACTTGTGTTTACTAAATGTGACGTGTGAAAGTACAGTTAGTGATAGCAACTAAAATAATTCCTTGATTCTTTATTTTGAAATAATTAAAACTGCTATGAAGGAAAATACCTGTAACCGAAGAACTTGGCAATTTTTCTGAGTGTCATCATTTTTTTTTTATTTCCAAAAAAAAAAAAAAAAGAATTTGTTAATGTTTTCCCGCTTCAGCTAATGTTGTGAGAAAACAGTCCTAGGACAAAATTGGCGATCATGCATTATCTCTACATCGAAACATCTCCGTACTGTAACATGTACTTTATGGATTTAAAATTCTCATTTCCCGTAAAAAAAGTGTGTTGCGTTTACAAAAATAGTTGCATTGTTTTTTAGTACCTTGTTAAATGAATGGATAATTTTTCAATGGTATATCACTTGGCTTCAAAACTTGTTGACTTTCGACTTTGGTGGAAAATGAAATTCTACTTTTAAATCGTCGCCATGTTGAGTTCTCTTTTTCTAATTTTAGATTTTAATGGAACTATTATTAGTGCTTACTTACTACTGGAAAAACTTATTTGGCTGATTACTTTAGTTAATAAAAGAGCATTTAAAATTGCTTTGGTGTTTTTAATAGAATGTTTCAAGTTAATAATAGAGCATTTAAAATTGCTTTTGTGTTTTTAATGGAATTATTCATGTTATTTATTATCTTTTTTTTATTTGGATGTTTATCTTACTGTTAATGGCTAAATTTAATTATTTAACAAACTATTTTTATTTGAAGACTTGTTTCGTTTAAAAAGACAAAAAAAATTCCTCCAAATAACTAAATCAGGCCATCAAATCCACACAGATTTAAGATAATAATGAATAAAACAAGCTATTCGCAACTCCAATAAACTATAGGGGGCGCTGCAGTCACTGTCTAATGTCGGACGAAAAAGGTAAAACAAACACACGCCGCAATTTATAACTTGCTTTGACGCTTAGTGAATGACAGTAATTTTTCATCGTGTTTGTGGGAAGCTTTCTTTTCTATTCTTCTGAAATTACATTACATCATAAAATGTCTGAAATTTGTAATTTACCCCAAAGAAAACACGTGAAATGGAATGTTTTCCCCTTTTCTTTAGCATTGTTAACCTCCGCAAGGTAGCGTATTCGAGCTCTGGAGTTGCCAATTGAATATAATGAAAAGCTCAGTTAAAATGTAAAATACTCCGTCAACATTAAAAAAACTCGGCATTTTCTTTTTATTGCAGTCGAAACTCGTTAATTTGAACACGCTTAAAACGAATTACTGCTAAGACGAACTACATCTGCGATCTTTGTCCCGTTGTTTTCTGATGTTGTTGTTCAGTTGAAGTGAACTACAATTCAGACGCACTGATTTTAAAAGTTTTTTTGAGTTCGTTTTACCAAGGTTCAACGGCATAGGTATTGCAATCGTTTAATGCGCTTGGTCGCTTGCTCACTTTTTAAAAGGGCTAAACCAAAAAATATCGTTTACGTCACCGCCATGTTTGTTCTTCTTACTTAAGTTTTACATTTTTATGGATCCTTTATTGGTTTTAATGACTTGAAAGGTTAATTTTGTGGGAATATTAAACATTTTAAAGTAGCTTTTAATACTTTATTTAGTAGGAGGATTATTCTAAAGGAACTTTTTCATGCTATTTAATAGCTTAATTTTTATTTGCAGGATTATTTTACTCATTAATGGCATAAACTGAAAAAGATTAGAGATTTTTTAATGCTTGGTGAAACTTTATCTTGATATGTTTAAATGCCATTAAAAAGAAAAAAAAATAATATAGGATATCGCCAAACAAGCAGTTTTTATACTTCTTTGGAGGAAATAGTCATAACGTAAAACATGTCAAATTGGTGGAAAAATTTCCAGTTGCTGAAGCTGTTGTCTCTTTTGCTCATTATGATTAAATTTTAATTTTTAATTGACCTTTTTATGTTAGTAATTGACTTGTGTTTTTCTTGTTTGCCGGAGTAATTTATTTTCAAGTGGCTGAATTTAATTACTACTTGGCACATATTTTTTTTTCATTTTAGTACAACTTTTTATCTTATTTAATGGAAGAATAATTATTAAATTTCAAATTTCATCAATATTAATTTAGGCAATAATTGACAAGTTGCTAAGCACTTTGTTCTGACTAGTTTGTCAGACAATTTTTAATACACTCCAAGGTTTCCAAATCAAAATTCGCTCGCCACTTTAACCAATCATGGCAACAGTAAATAAAATGAAGAATACTCGCAAAGAATAAAAATGCACAAAGTGGACGGAACTGTACCAACAACGGAACTGTACCAGTAAGCTCCATTATTTGTCCCCAATTTCGCCAAGCGATAACGTTATCGTAAACCAATCGAATTTTTAATATTACTTAATAGTTTTTTCGAGGATTTTTCAAAATTTCAATGGATTTCCAATGGTGTTTTTTGATCTAATTTTGGCAAAATTTTCACATTTTGATTTAACTTTTGAAATGGCTGTGGCGCCATAATTTTCAAAAACTCGTCATTACCATGTTACTGTAGCTCTTACAAGCCTCTAAATAATAAAAAACAGTTTAATAAAAATGGAAAAATGTTTAATAGTTAAGTTTAAAATTATTAATTAAAAATAAATTGATATGTAAGTCGTTCTCAAGCAATAAGAATGGCTGCAGTAGCAGGTCTACAAGCTTTTCATTAAAAAGAATTTATTAATACTCATAGTTAGTTATAAATTCAGAAAAACAAATATTAGAATCGGCATCTTGAAAAATATTACTGCACTTACTTATTTTTAAAGCTTTTCTTATTTAAACCTCGCTATGATAAAAAGAAAAAAGAAGGAGTTTGGCAATGACTTCGAAAATATTTAAAAGGTTTGGGAACATGTTTCAAAAATTGTAGTTTGTATTTATTTGATGACGTTTGACAAAAAAAAAAAAAAAAAAAAAAAAAAGATTGTTTTAAAGATTCATTAACAAACTGTTGCCAAGAGCTCATTAATATTAGGACTGGACCATCGAGTAACAATAGAACTGGAGTGCACTTTAGGATTATCTTTTGGCTGTCGGCATAAAAACGGTTTTGATCACCACTGCTTGGCTAGAGGAACAGTCTAACTGTCAGACAAGTACGCAAACTTGGTGGAACACATTATTTAATTTCACCTATACTTGGCGAAAAGGAAATCTATATATATAAAAATGGAGTTTGGTAAATTTGTTCCCTAAGATCTCAGAAACTACCCGGCAGATTTGGCTGAAACTTTCACCGTTTTTTCAGTTTGGTACTGGGAAGGTTTATAGACCAGTTCGAAAAAAATCCGATTGATAGTTTCCTTTTTATTCCAATTTTAGTCCCAATTTTCGCTTAAATGTCCCAATATGGGGGTGGAAAAAACTTGCACATATTAACATTATATGTCCATCGAAAGCGCCAATTTTTCTGCTGAAGATAGCATCTGTTCGAACTTTCTAAGTTGTATAAAAAACGAGTTATGAGCTTTTTTGTTCCCTGTTCGAAGGCTTTCACCAACCCAAGTTATTATTTAGTGTGTCATCTCAACTCCCACGAATTGTTGTACTGTTGAATATTTTTGCGTTTTCGTCTAACTTTTTGAGGCTTTTCTCAAGTCAAATCTTAAAGTAACGTTTTTCCACAAGATTGGCTAAAAATAAATGGATTTGGCTGATCATTTTACTTTTAAACGGAACTTATGTAATTAATGGTTTATTATTATTTATTATGCTGATTGGACACTTGCTCACTATATCCAAAAAACCAGCAGAAATATCGCCAGATTTTTTTCAGAAACATTTCAGTAGCTGATGCGTTTGGCAGTTTTTTCCACTGTCGCTGTTTTTTAGCCCAAAGACTATGTAATAATGTTTCTCAGCTTTCACCATATAAACAAAATATCGCCAATCAAAGATACTTAAAAAAAAAAAAAAATACTGTGTAAAAATAATTCAACAACTAAATTAGGCAAATCCATAAACCGCACAAAAACTTCCATTAATTTTTCTTTTTGCACGATTTCAAACAATCGCCAAATTTTACTACTTATTTTGGAAACATTTCGGATGAAACCGTTTAGCGCCATTTTATTTTGACCAAAAGTATCACAGCATCTGGCGACAATATTTCTATAATAAAAATTAGTAAGAGGAGGGAGTATTATCGAAGGTGTCCCAAAATGATTCTCGCAAATTTGGTAACATTTTAAACCGCACTAAGTGCACACAATAACTGAAATTTCCCAAAAAAACTAAAGCAAGTGTAAGGGGAATACGGGCGGCTGCATTTTTTAAAACAGTTTGTTCATCAATAGCCATACAGAGAAGGTTTTAGATGTTAAAAAAAAAAAAAGTACTAACAGATAAATCTTTTTAAACATGTAAAGTTTAATTACATGTTACGGAAATTTTTCAAATTTGTATACGCTTAAGTGTCGTGCTTTCGTTTCTAAATGAATACTATTTTGTTCTTTATACTTATTGCTATTTTAGTTTTATGAGTTAGGAAGAAACTCGATTTTTAATCGCGTCAAAAAGGTTTGTTTTGAATTTTTTCGCTTAAAACAGAAAACAAGGGCAAGTAACGATTGTTTCTCATAACTATTACTGACCCGGGCAACGCCGGGTATTTTTGCTAGTAAAATATAAAAGGAAAAGCCCTCCTTTCTATTTGACAGCTACATTTTTCTTGATGTTGGCCGCCAGTTTCTAACTTACGGGTAAAGGAACACGTACTATAAATAGTGTTAATATATTTACTCTGTGGACTGAATTTTTTTGAATTTAATGAATTATTTTTTGATTGAATTTTGTTAATATCGTACATATTTTCTTTTACGTTCTGGTAAATGTTTTGGGTATCGTGATTAAGTTACGTGATGTGTAGGGCAACAAACAACAAAAACTAAACCTCTGGCATTTGCTTAATGTGTCTTTTTGCTACAGTTGCTAATTCTTTTAAGTAACTATTTATGAGTTATTTTTGAGCTTTTATTCTATCTTGCATTTTTCTACTGCTTGTAAGACTGAGCATTTCAGTTGCGAAGCCGGAAGATTCTTGTATAAATATGTAAACTTGAATTGTTTTATGCGTTACCTATCAAGCATGTGTGTTCATTATTAGCTTTATTTTTAAAAACTACTAAGAATTTTCCAAACTTTGACTGAAAAATTAAAATATTGACTTGAAGGAGGCTGCTCAATTTTGGAATTGTCATTTTTAGTATTTAACTACCCACATGTAATAGCATGTTAAAGAATTCATACTAACGTTCAACCATTTAGGTTCGGTTAGTTCTTGAAGCTTTTCATGCTCTTTGATTCCGCGGTAGAGTTTGTAACAACATTATGAAGGAGCTCTTATGAAGATCATATTTTAACAAAAAATTAAATGTTCACAAAAGAGAAACTTGAACAATTTATTTCATTTCCAGTTGTAAAACGTTATTCTTAACCTTGCATGCACCGAAATCAAACAAATTTGTTTAATTTTAGGGAGGTGTTATAGGAGGCGGAGCTGACACCTCAACTGGAGTAATTACTGGAGCTCTTTCTGGTGTTCTTAGAGGATGGGACAATAGAATGGAGAATGCGTTTGGAGCCTGCGCATCTATTGGGGGTGAAGACGGCAAACTCACACTTGATGCCATTAACTCATGGTTTCAAATGGCTGGATTGTTTGGAAAGAAATCATCTATCACCATTGAAGACACTACGTCGACATTTGAAAAATTCAACAAGTCAGCATATATGTTTAATTTTCCTTAATTTTTCAAAACCCTATATCAACAAAACAGTGAGTTTGTGGTGGTATGGATCGGCTGCCTGGGGCTTTGAACAAGAGGTCCAGAATCAAGAGCTACAGGCACATTCTTATAACGACTATTGACCCAAGAATCTAACTTCTATAATACAAGCAGCTCGGTTGCGGCATTCAAAGACTGCAGTTTTGCCCTTGTTGTGGGATTACTAGTTCGGAATAGGTTTAACCAAGATGGAGATATATTTCCTCTCATTGTAGATGAGATTAGATTTAGATTGGTTGTTAAAATTAATTTAGCACTGTGTGCTAAAGTTAAAATGTATACCATAAGATAACAATAATATAAATTTTAACCTCAGACATCAAAATGAGGGTTTAAATATGACATTACACACGCTTTCCGATTAAAACAAAATGAAAACTCCGTTCTTCCTCCGTGAGAAAACGAAATATAATTCAAGAGAAAATTAAATTCAGAACACTATGAAAATCTCTCTCTCACTCGATGAAAAAATGAACTTGATTAAAATACGCATAACAAAATTAAATAATATGTAATTATAATAAAATTTTTTTTCGAAATACACTTTTTCTTCAGGGTCCAAACTAATTTTTAGCAAATTTAACAGCTATAGGTTGTAAAGGGTAGGGGGATCCTGATCATAGCAAAACCACAGTTTTGAGCGTTTGAAAAGCTTTTCAAATTCATGGTATCCAGTAATATTTTGCTCTTTAGCATCGTGCTTAAATTGAGTTTAGCCTAAGGTTTTCGTTAAGAATTAGAAACTCTTAACTTTCTTAGAAAATTGGAACATATTTCATCTTTTGCAGAAAAAAAAATCTTACGAAAGACATAAAATGTGAAGGGGTGTAGAAAATAATTCATCCCCTCAATAAGAAGTTTATCAAAAAAATTTTAACTAAGAAATTGATTACAGAAAAATAAAAAATAAAAAAAAAACTAATTCGAGGGGGAAAAAAACCCGTTTTGAGTTGCAAATCACCGGGGTTCGATGCAGTTTTTTTAAACCAGATTTCAAGACTGTTGCCGCTATGGGGTTTTTCGGACGTGAAACAGTCACAGACAAAATTTCGCAATTTCTTAGGCGTTACTTTTTTTTTTTAAAACTCATTTGTCACTTTCTCCTGAAAGCAACGCCCATAAACTTACTGAAAAAAATGCAGTCAATATTTATAAGGATAAGATTTGAAATGAAATATTTTGTTGATTAAATGTCTCGCATTAAAACATTTAATGATTAATCTTTTGTATTCTCAAGCAGCTAGTGTTACTTTTTCCACTGCAACAATTTAGTATTTCTTTGAATTTAATATAGGAAAAGCATAACTATGGAAGAGTTTAATCAACTTTTGGAGAACATTTCAGCAGAAAATAATGTGTCTACCGATGAGCTACTTGAACAACTGGGCAGAGTAGATGCATCAAGAATAAAACGAGAAGGGGTAAGTGTTTTACGAGGGTCATAAGCTCGAAATCTTACTTACTATACCCGGAGATATTTTTGAGGCTCCTACAAGCGTATTTCATGCATTGAAAATAGGAAATACGCCTCAAAAATGTAGCCAAGCATATTTAAAGCTCTGTATTTTAAATGCAGATTTAGCATCATGTGAATTGAAAAAAAAAAAAAAAAAAAGAAAAAAAAAATTGAATTTTGACATCTTGAATTCAAATTATGTTTTTCGCAATCACGAGTGTGTGTATGTAGGCGTGTGTGTTTGTGTGTGTGTGGGGGGGGTTGTGTGTAGGGGTATGTGTATTGTGTGTAGGGGTATGTGTATGTGTGTGTAGGCATGTGTGTTTGTGTCTGTGTGCAGGCATAAGTGTGTGAGTAGTTGTGTGTATGAATGTGTCTGTGTGCAGGCATAAGTGTGTGAGTAGTTGTGTGTATGAATGAGTCTGTATGTGGGGGGGGGGGGGTATGTGTATGTGTGTGTAGGCATATGTGTTTGTGTCTGTGTGCAGGCATGAATGTGTGGGTAGTTGTTTGTATGAGTGTGTGTATGTGTTTGTGTGTATGTGTGCATGTGTAGGTGTCTGTATGTATTTGTGTGTGTGTATGTGTTCTTGTATGTGTGTAGGTGTTTGTGTGTAGGTGTATGTGTGTGCATGTGTTTGTGTGTATATGTGTGTGCGTGCGTGTGTGTGTGTGTAGTTGTGTATGTATGCGCGTGTGTGTAGGACATGGATGCAACCTGGAGACGACTTTCGATTTGAGGCAGCATCGTGAGGAGCCGATCGACGGTGATGGTGCAGAGGGTGGCGGTGGGAAAAAAAATCAAAGGACATCAAAAAACAGTCAAGTGAGAACAATAAGCAATCGTGATTGCTCAAAAAATCCTATCCTACTGTGGGAGGTATTGTGGGCAGGATATGGGGACAGTTGAATATTGGTAAAGGTATGTGAAAATCAGTAACATATGACGAAATTATTATTGAATACAAGTTACGATAATACACATAACATACGCAAGCAGTTTAAAGGTCAAGACTTAAGTGTAGTCATTGTGGTTAAGCTTATCTGAGAGTAGTTAAATTATTTTCAAAGTAACGTTTGACGCATTGATAATGATAAAGAAACATTAAATTAAATACCAAAAAAGACAAGAAAATTAGAAAATGAAGACAATCAAAAGTTTAATTAAAAAAAAAAGGGACGTCTTCCAGAAATTATAATCTATCCTATTTTTGTTTTGAACCGCCAAAAGTCATTATTGCATGTTAACTTAGAATATTGTATTCAGATTACAATTAATAAGAAATAATCATTTGTAATACTATAATAGTATCAACAGATAAATGGGCTAACAAATGCACTCTTTAGATGTACGTAAATGCTATTAAAATACACTTTAAATAACATCCAATCAAACTCAATTTTTTATAGTAATTTAATTTTAAGTCTTGATGTTTTTAAATATATTTAGGATATTAAAAATATGTTGGAGGCACAATAGGACACTGTCCCATTCAATCCTCATCAACATTTTCCATTTTACTCTCGAGGCAGTATTTTTTTTTAAAAGTCAAGAGCCAAAAGTTACACAACATTTATTAATGAAATAAAGAACATTACATGCATGCAATTAAGAAAGTTTCAACACTAAATTAATGCATGGGTGCTAATTACTGAATAATAATTTACACCTCAAATTCAAACTAGTATGTTGTGGCCATCACGAAACTTTCTTCTATATTTTTCCTTTTTCTGATCCCTCCCCATGCTTGACGAGGAAGCAATATTCCTAACAAAAACAAAATGACACATGCAAAAACTTGACGACCATCCCAATGTCTGAATTATTGTAAAAGCAAAGCAAGGAGCGAAAATTGAAAGTTACTTTAAAAGCCTTACTTGAATTAATTACAAATATTTCATTTATTAAAAAACATAAGATGGCAACAGTTAAAAATTTTAATTCATTGAAATAATATTTCCGATCATTTCCATACAATTAAAATCACGAGAAATACGCAGACGACAATCTATTACGATTTATCTTTCTTATTGTTGCATTAATAAAACTATTTTTATTCGCAAAAAAAAAAAAAAAAACAACACCTCTTGGAGCGATTGGAGTCAAAATTGAACCAAAGCCTGTTTACGTATGGATTCACATATATTCCAAATTTCAAACAGAACGTAGCATTACTTCTTGAGATAGGGCACTCACAATGGAAAAAAAGAACGGGCGATTGCGCTACCCCCTTTTTAGCTGTTGACACCAAAATAAAATCAACTCTTATACCCACTAAGAGCTACTTGTCAAAAAATTTTTGTTTGATTCCGTTCGTTATTTCTTGAGATACAGCAGTTACAATTCACGACAAAAAACGTTCTATAACTCAACCCCCGTTTGAGCTATTGACACCAAAATTGAATCAGCATCTGCTCCAGTTAGGGGCAACATATGGACCAAATTTTGTTCGATTCCGCCAGTTACTACCTGAGGAATAGCAATCACGCATAACTCAAAAAACGTCCCATTGCTCCACCCCCCTTAGAGGAATTCGCGCCAAAAACCAATGGGCACTAGTTCACATAGGGTCACATATGTGTACCGAATTTCGTTCAATTTCATGCGATAGTTTTTGCTGTAGAGCGGCCACAAAAAACTGGTCACACACAGACGTGACACACACACACACATACATACATACATACACACACACATACATACATACACACACACAGACAGACAGACATTTTCCAAAAATAGTCGAAATGGACTCAGCACACCTCAAAACGTTCGAATCCGTCAAAATTCGAAATTCGAAAATTTGCACGAATCCAATACTTTCTTCTATATATTAGATATAGAAGAAAGTAAAAAAGTAAAACTTAGCAAAATTACAGCAAAAACTAAAAGGGTTACAACTTCCGTACAAGATGAAATACTGCAGATGCTAGTCTCCACGGGGTTGCCATACAGGTTAATTAAAATATAGCATACTTTTAAAATTATTATTATTTGAACTATAGGAAAAATTACTTTTGCCCCACTGTACCAAAAAGAATGATGTTACATGAAAAGACACCAAGTTTCTGGTATATACTACAAATACTTAATGTGTTTGCCCTTTGTTACCTGGAGCATTTCTTAAAAGTAATCCCGGTTTCTTCAGGTGTTTTATAGTATGTTTCCTTCAATAACTGTGACTGCAGCAGTTTCGCTTTCCTCTACATTAATCTTGGCATAGGAGACACATAAATCTTGTCCTTTACATAGTGCCATAGAAAGAAATTTCAAGCAAGCAAATCGGTATTTTCTCGTTAGAGATCACACATTATTGGTGTGATCTTCGCACATTTTGGATTTTTTTTTAAATTCGAAATTACCTTGTCTTTCGTTAGCGAACTATCGCCGACTTTGGCAAAAAAGCTGGCGAGTTTGCAATCCACCCCCTCCCCCTGCGTCAATTATTTCGTACCATTCACGGCTTTGGCTCTCATATCAATTCACGCTTTCAAAGAGCATAACGAGAACTTTTTCAACAGTCGCTAACCACTAAGATCAGCTGTTTTGTCATTAAAGAAATGTCTAATTGGCAAGTGCTATGTTCAACATTAGAGTTCCCTTCTCACTCTCGTGACACAAGCGACTAATGTAGAAGTTAACATTAGTAACTTTAATTTTCCATGAGTTATGTGATTGTGCTAATTATTCTTTTAATTTAAGCCCCAATAGCTGCAATGGTTGGTTTAATATTGTGCAACAAATAGTTAAACTACAATTCAGATATCCTTTCCAGAAAATTTCTGTTGGTGTGCCTGGTTCTGCTGGTATGTCTGGTTTTGCTGGAATATCTGGATCTACTGGGATGTCTGGATCTGCCGGAGTGTCTGGTTCTGCTGGAATACCTGGTTCTTTTGGGATTTCAACAAAGTTTGGAGCAGATTTTCAAAACAAGTTTAATACTATGGCGGAAATAAATGGCGGATTGACGCTTGTGAACATTAAATATTGGTTTGAAGAAGCCGGACTGATCGGAAGAAATGGAATCATTACAACTATTGAAATAGAACGTATTTTTAAAAAGGCTGCCTCGTAAGTAATCGAAATTATTTGTATGTTTCCAGTACTGACATTAAGTTCCACAAATAATCCGTAATTTTTGAGAGTTTATTTAAAATATGTACAATAAATATTCAATAGAATTGGGGCAATCATATTCAAAAATTTCATTCGCGCCACTCAATCATTTCATTCAAGGCATGAACTAGAAAATCAGGCATATCAAAGAAAAAACTCAAAGTTTTGATTACGTAATCTATAAAAACTACCCTGAAGTTTGAAAAATAAATTAACCATATAACATGAATTAATGTTTTTTTCAATCAATATTATGGTGTTAGCATTTATAAACACAAAGCACAAAGTTAGAAAAGTAAGAAAATTAGAATTGACGCAATAAGAAGCAAAGGGTGTAAGTGAACGTTATAAAGTTTTGAGTAAAAGGTGTTTTATGTTCAGACCCTAGGTAGACTTTCATTGAAAACTTTTTCTAATTCATGTCGAATAGCAGCTGCTACCAGGGCTGCTAGTACTATTTTTTGCCCTCCACCAGAGGTACGGCTCTCCTACCATTTGAGCGGGTTATCTCAAAATTTTTATTTTAGAACTCACATCCCTTTCCTATTCACAGCCTCAATTGACTCAAAAGTTCGGGAAAACATTTTTATTGTGAGCCCTGTTTTGAGATATTCTGGCGACATAGGAAAATTCATACGACGTGCTAATGCTGAAGCTGGTGATAATAAAAAAAAAAAAAAAAAAAGCATTTAAAAAAAAAGTATTTATTTTCAAACAAATAAAAGATCACCAAATTTTGTCTCCCGTTTTAATATCTAATTCTCTTATCATCGCAAGAAATATCAACATTCCTGATTTTTTTTCTCACACTACATTTTTGATTATTGTACTGGTTTCAATGTTTCTAGCCATCAACACAAGTTTCAAACAGTTAACTTTATCTTCAGTTAAATTTAAACATATCTGTTAATTTAGTTTTCATCTACGAAAAGAAATATTAAATGATAATTAGATTTTGGTTTTGAATTTTACATGCCATGTTACATTTTATAAACTTAAAATGTTCTTTGTGAAACAATAAATGTTTGAAATTAAATTTTTTTATGATTCAGTGACGAGGAAATCTTGAATTTTGAGGAATTTCAAAATTTTCTGGAACTAGTAGCAGATGAGACAGACGTTTCAAAAGAGGAAATAGTCTCAGGCCTGGTTGATGTAAAACTTTCGTTCCTTCAAGATTTTACAGTAAGTTATATAAAAACACCTCTTTTAGTTGTTATTATGCGTTGCTTTGTAATGCCTTGCTGCCATTAAAGTATCAAGAAGGGAGCTGAGAGAGGCAGTTGCCCATACCTAGATTAGAGCATATTTAGTTCGTTGTCTTGGACCAGCTTTTTTTCAGAATTCAAATTTGTGTTTCAGATAGAAACGGACTTTTCCTCATTTATTTGAGCCTCATTTTTTCCATCCTGCATTCTTTCCCCAGAATTTATTTGCATTATTTCCCCCCCCCCACCATAAAAGGTAATACAAAAAATAGAACATAAAATGTAAGGACACGCGATAAATATATAAATGTTTTTTTTACAGTTTATTGCTTTTTTATAATAAAATTTGTTTACTCAGAAACAATAGTTGGACCTTAGTGCAGAAACTAATATCAGTTTCAAAGAAAGAAGTCTGTTTAGCAGTCTACATAATTTCACTTCCGCTGCATTTGCCCGTAAGCTTTTTCCGTCTTACTTTGAATAGAATTATCTATTGAGAACAGATGATACATTAGTTGAAGGCGTATGACACGTTAAGCATAAATCATTTTAAAAAATAGTTCTGTGTAATTTTGAAAATATTCTGAAAAAATTATTCTGTTCGAAGTTATAAAAACAATGTTAATCAATAAATGATTAAATGATGGTAATCATTTGCAAAATTGGTGCTTTATGAATGTTGTTTCTGTAATTTATGTTTTTCGCATAGTGTTGTTTTTATCCTTTAATTTTGTATCGTTTGTATTACTTTTAACTTCGCGAAAATTTGCACTTTTCTTTTGCAAGGTTTGAGCTTTAAGTGGTTTGAGCTTATTTTTTGGCCATTCGTATATGTCACACTCTCAAGCTTGATATTAATTACACAAGAAATGCGTGACCTTTATTGCAAGAGTTCAACCATAATTTTTTGTTGGGATTTTTATGAGCTGGTTCGTAAAAATTTGTATATGTATTTAAGCTACCGTACTAGGATTGGGTACAGCATGCGAGACCAAGAGCTCGGGGAAAAGGTATCTTAAAAACCATCCTCTGATCCCTAACATAAAGTTCGGTTACTTCATGCTTGCACTCACAAACACATTTCACAAATAAATTTTGTTAGGGTTTCAGAATTTTGATTCTCAATGCTTTGAAAGCCCATTTTCATATTAGTCACACTAAATTCACAAATAAACCATTATTTTTTTTCACGAATAAAATACTATAACCAGGGTATCCAACTTCTCCGCATTTTGCGGAGTTACTCCGCAAGAAACTCCGCTGCTCCGCAAAGAAGTTATTTTGTTCTGTATATTTATGGCCAAGCGTTTTCAAACGATCATGCAAATACCCCTTCACCTCCCTGCTACCGCGATCTTCTCGTGGGTAAAAGGCTTGAGAGTGACGGTGCAGTCGTTAGATATAGCTTTTGAAATCCGATTGCATCTGCTTCTGTGACACTTTCTCAGTTTTGTCTATTATGCCATTCTACCGCTTAGACATCAATACCGTTTTTCAAACTGTTATTCTTAACCATTCTTACATTTAATTTTTTTGCTGAAGACTGCCACACCCCCCATTCGAAAATTCTGATCCAGTTCCATCACAGTTAATTTAAACCAACACTATACACAAAATTTAGTCTTAATTCTGGCTAGGTTTACCAATGATATAGCTCATGAAGATTTTAATTTTATGATGAACTTTATTTTAATGATATTTTGTTATTCTATTATGACAGACATGTAAATAAAGATGCTTATACTCAAAGCATGACATAATGTTTAAAGTGTTTCATTAATTTAAAAATTAGTTTTCTTATGCTAGGGCTTAAAATGATAATTAAAGCTCAAAAACAATTTCAGATAAGTGGTATTGGTTTTTTTTCATTGAATTTTGTACAAAATATCTAATTTTTCGGAAACATTTCAAAATGCTCCTCAAAATCGCCACACATGCTCCTCAACTTGTTTCTTTAGGGTTGCCAACCCTGCTATAATTGTATTTTATTCTTGTTAATAGCACAATGTCTATCATATTCGGATTAAATTCTTTTATTAAGGTTCAGCAATGTTCCAGATAACATTAGGAGGACTATTACACTTTAAACTGCTCATCTTTCTTCAATACATTTTTTTTGTCTTGATTTAGCATTTATTTTGCTGTTTTGTATTATACATAATATGATGCTCATTTCAGACAAAACCACGTGGTTCGTTTCCGGTTACGAGATCTATCAAACGCTTGCGAAAAGAAGTAGATAAAACCCTCAAAATGTTTTCAAAAGAAGCTGGAGGTCTTACTCTTCAACAAACAATTCAATGGTTCAAAACAGCTGGGTTAATCGGAAAAGATGGGATTTTCACAACAGAAGATGTACAGAAACTTTTCGGCTCAGTAAATGAGTAAGATAAATTTTATTTTCTTGTTAGCTAAATCCAATTCATGTTCCGCTTTGTGTGCGGAAGTAATGTCTTACTTTTTTGCACTTGCTTGCTCAGATTTATTGAAGAAGCAATTATTGAATGCATCTCCGAGCCATTGAGATGAAAAAAAAAGCAGCCCAAGGTATAAATAAATAACTTTGTCAAATCAGTGACTCAGCCTGAACACTCTCTTTTTTAGAGAGGTAGCGATGTGCAATGGCTTAAAACGAAGGGTTCTGGTGGGTTAGTCTGTAACACTCAATCTCATGCCTGCCACTTCATACTGGACATGTAATCTATATGTAGGATTTAAAAATTCTGGGTCAAACAACATGCCATTGCAGCACTTCAAACCGAGATCCAAAAATCTAACGTATAGTGTTTTTTTCCTTTGGGACTTTGTAGAAGATGTTGTTTTAAGTGTTGTTTCAAGTGTTAATGCTTATGTTTCTTCAGGGCTTTACTCCTGTAAGTCTGGGGAAATTTAGAAAACACCTTTAAGCAGCTAATAACTGAAGTGCTCAATCCGTATTGAAGAGTGCCCTTCCACAAGCATGGCAGAACTAGAATACCACATAGATATTTATTGTGCAGCCGGAAGGCCACACATCGAACGTCTTTAGAAACTTGTATACCTATGCAACTGGAACAGCTCATCAGTCGCATCAAACTCAACCACTGAGGATGTCAGCCGCAGAACTTGGTGAAACGTTTGGATTTAGTTTTTCATTTCGACCACGGCCAATAAGCCCAGAAATGTTATTTCTTCATATTAAAGCCGGCCGTGAAAGCTTTAAACAGTTTGCATACCTATGTTTCACTGTAAGTTTGAGTTGTTTGAATAAAATAAGAAATGATTTCTTACTGTCTCATAAAAAGCGAAACAGTGGGTAAGAATTCTTTTTTTTTTGAAAAAAAAAAAAAGCTTTCTTGTCATCAATATTCAGATAACTGCTGAAAATGACAATAGAATATGTATTTATAATTTTGTATCTTTTTTGGAAATTTTGTTTTTGTAAAAATGTTTCATCCATTCTTTTTTTATAAAAATTGTTTCAATTTGAAGTTTTGTTTGTTCCTATCTAAACTGAAAATTTTCAAAAAGAATTAAACTGACGTTTCATTTTAGGGGAAAAGATATCATGAGTACAGGAACGTTTGATGTGTTTTTAGATTACATTGCTGAAGAGAAGGGCGTTGCCAAACAAGTCTTGCTTTCTGATCTTGGTAAGGTTCAGATGGGGATAAAAGCTGGACAAAAAGCTATAGTAAGTTCTTATAAATCTGTTAATTCATCATTAATTCGAAAATAGGGAGTATTGGACACTGCTCATTGCATTAGTTTATAAATCTGAAGTTACTATTTGGAAGCTTTTTTTTTTTTTTGTTTGAAGTTGTTGGAATTACTTTTCCTACACTGTGCTAGTATTCTATGAAGTATTTTAAATAAATAAATAATAGAAGTCTTGCAATGTTGTGAAGTACAAAAGGGGAGTTTTTAAACATTTAAGAGTTTTATTTTTCTGTTTTGCAGTTGCACTACTTGATTAAAATAATTAATTTTGCATCGCATTTCTAACGTGACTTAAAGTTACTCTAAATGACAGCTTAAAATAACTTTGAATCAGACTAATATTTCATTTTATTAAATGGATTTAACAATCAATATTACTTAACTTTGAATAACTACACTGTAATTTAGGAGTTTCTCTTCCGTTTAATGCGAATAAATACAATAAGACTTCACAAGTATGAATCAGTACAGAAATTGTCATTCAAAGTTATCCTGAATGATTGCACTGAAAACGCTTTCAACTTTTCAGCAATAAATAAATAAATAGAAAAAAAAATCAAATATAATTTCTGTCGGACTGAAATTTCTTTTCTTTTTTTTTTTTTAACCAATGTCTTTTAAACTAATAGTTTTGAAATATTTTATTTTCGCTCAATCTCTTTCAATCTCTTTTTTAAAATGTACATTTTGCCCCCAGAAGGGCGCTGCAAAATCAAGTTCGCAAACGGATAAAAAAGACAAAGAACGTGTCGATGAAATATTTGACGACTTCAAAAAATTAGATGGAGGTATTACACTTGAAAGCATTCTCTTGTGGTTCACAGAAGCCGATATAATTGGAAGAGAAGGATTTCTTTCATCTGCGGATATTAAAGCCTTTTTTAAAACCACTGCCAGGTAAAAACATATTTGTCATTTTTCCAACATATTCATTCAATCCAAATTAATAAAGTTAAAATATTGTTGACTTCTAGAAATTTGATAATACTCGTTTCCGTTTGTATTAATATTTCTACTCGTCAGTATTCTGGTAAAACAAGCAATAGTTTAGTTCACGCAGTACATTATGACTCTGATAACGAGACGCTTGACCTTATACGAGTTCATTTATGTTTGGGTTGAAAAAGGAAAAATCATTTTATTGGAACAGCGCCGTTAACCGTATTAACAGCGAAAACTTTTTTCTTTTCCCCACTTTATCAACTAGAATCGTTTAATTATCCGCCCACCGAAATTCGTAATGCCAGAGCAAGTGTATTACCCCATTTTACTAATGCAATATTTGCTGACCAGCTTTCACTGAAATGAATCATTTTTTGAGTGAAATGTATTTTTCGTGTTTTCACAAAAAGGGGTGTGAGTTTACTTGATTTACATTTGCTCGTCAATTGAAGGCAAAGCTTTTTAATTTAGCGTAAGCCCAGGAAAGGGTTGCTTGGTTAAGTGCTATTTAGCTAAGTAGTTGCTTTGTTTGCTGGTGCTTGCCATAACAAACCAAGCGAAAATGAAACCAACCAAGGTTAACCAAGCATAACTAACGAAGCTAAAACTATACAGCGCAAGTTCAACCACGATTATTAAAGTAAGAATATGTTCACCAACCTTTGACTGACAATTTAGCGTTGTATTTTCTTCCTATACTAGAAAATGCCCTTCAAGGTATGACGGGTGAAAATTGCTTCTACATTTAAACGAAGCAATTGCCTGTTTGGTGATACTTTTTGATTGTTGAAATTTTTGTTGAACACTTTTTCGTTTCTTCATTCTCCTAAAATGAACGTTTTACCAGTAAGTTAAGCTACCGGACCAAGTTCAGCCGTATAAAAATAAAGCATTTCCCTGCATGTCAAGCATTGCCAAAAAATATTACCAAGTTATCATGCTATGGCGCGAGTTTCATCTTTGGTGACGTCAGCGTTACTCGATCTGTGAATTCGCTATTATATATATACACTGTTAAAACTACAGGTTGCATTCGGCACCTTTCAGGGGTGAAACGCTTGTTCACCAGCGGCACCCATTGCGGAGCCGAAATTGCACCTCTAACTAGGGTGAAAAACAGGCACCTTTCAAAAAGTAGGCAGCCGGGGTGAAAAGAATGAACCTACGGAGAGAGAAATGGCACCCTTACTGTAGATCCTCCTCCCCCCTCCCCCGTATTGTGTGCTTTTTTGAATATAATTGTGTTTTTTTTTTCTTTTTAATAGTTTTGTTTTGATTCATGACAGTCTACGTTTTGCACACTTTTCACATTGCATGAATTCAGTACTGGAAATGATTAAAACTTGTAATTACAGCATTTGATCATATTTCAGAGTTTTCAACATAGTTAAGGAGTGCTCATTGCTTTAATTCATCTGATCATTCTCTACATCAGTGTTTCTCAACCTCTTTTGACCCACGGGTCGGTAAAAGCAAATGAAAAACATTGCGGATCTGTGAAATTTTTATCCTTTTCTTAAAAATAAATAATAATAATTATAATAACTCTCGGGGCGGTAAAAAAAACTTGTGAAAAAACTCTGCGTACTGATAAGTTTTTTTTTTTTTTTTTTTACAAAGTAATATTAAAAATGAATAAAACAATAAATATCTACAGACTTTATTTGGTATCAAAGAGTTGTCACAAATATATTTAAAGTTAAAGACGAGTAATTATTTCAATAATCATAGTTAAGTTAATGATTATTTACGAGAAATAACCGCACCGAAAGTAAAATGTAGATGTACTTATGAATTATTTACATGAAGAGCCAAAAATATTCTGGGATATTAAAGTTACGGAAAAACAAAATCCTTTCTCGAACGTTAAAAATTTCAATCAAGAGTAACAATAAAATAAAATGCATATGAAATTTTTCGACAGTTGAAAAACCTAAAGAAATAAGAAATTCCTAACGCTAACGAAACATTAAACGCTAGCAGGAAATGATTCAAACACTTGAACGAAAAAGAAAAAAAAAAAAAGCTAGACGGAGAGAGATTTCCTTTTTATTTTTTTGCGCTCGCTGTTGTGTAGTAATCTACAAAGCACAAGAATCATTTTTATTTAGGTTCTCACTTGTTGATTAGTGATAAATTGCGGTTATTATTTTGGTGATTAAATGTTGCTTATCGAGTACTCAAGAAAATAATGATAGATATATTTAGTAGCGTTCTGAATGATGGAAATGTCACGACAGTAACGGTCAACTGAAAATAAACAACTAACGGTACTACGGTATCGTAACGAACTACCGGTAACTGAAAAGCATTAAACGTACTTTTAACTATGTTTGAAAGCCCTAAAACCTACAAAGTGATCAAAAGCTGTACTTACTTGTTATTTTAAAGAATTATCCTAGAAAAGTTGAGATTTAATCCAATAGTGTACTTCATTCAATGTGAAAGACATTGAAGCCACGCTTAGATGCAACCTATCATTCGTCCGCCATATTGAAGTGGTTGAATGGTGAATGTATGCCGGAAGCGCATGCGCTAGCAAGTCATTTTGCGATTGCTTGCTGTTTTGGCACCCCTGTCTACGATTGTCTGCTGTTTTCGCACCCCTGCTCTACTTCCTGGCTAGTATTGCACCCTTGGGCCCCTTGCTTTCACCTTAGGGGGAATATATTCACTCGTCTGGAACCTCTGGTTGTAACAGTGTATATATATATATATATATATATATATATATATATATATATATATATATATATATATATATATATATATATATATATATATATATATATATATATATATATATATATATATATATATATATATATATATATATATATATATATATATATATATATATATATATATATATATATATATATGAGGATGCCAAATGTTAACTATACGTACCTATTGCTTAAAACAAAGAATGTGATTTGATTTTTATACCTGTAAAATACTATTTTTTTAATTTGGTTGATAGCAAAAAAGAAATGCTGAAGTGCGAGGAATTTTATAAGTTGTTGGATTTTGTGGTGAAGGAAGGCGATATTTCCAAAGAAGAGATTATTTCACGTCTGAGTGATGTTGACATATCTTTTGATGACGATAAAGTAAGTTATTTGTTTTGTTAATACCTAATTTTAAAAATAGGAAATTTTTTAGGTCACACCATTAGGTCACTTTTCTGAAAGTGATTTAAAAAATAATTACTAAACTATTTTCAGTTTATAGTATTAAACAGATTCAAAAAAAAAAAAAAAAAAAAAAAAAGCTTTACTTACCATTAATTTAAAAAACTCTTTAAAAAGTAAATAGGTACTTAAAGTTCATAAATTGTTTTTTTTGAATACTTTAATGTCAATATTTTTCGAGAGTTTCGAATGATTTATATTTTTGAGTTATTGGAACAAAAGTTAGTATGGAGTAAAAAATCTTATTCCTTGCTGAACTTGAAAAACTATTTTTATTAATTTTGAGCATTAATATCATTCAAAAATTTCAACATAAGTCATTTATGAATTACTGAATTTTAAACCTTCTTTCTTTTAATGTTTTTATACATATTTTTTTATCCGCATTGATTGTGCTTTTAGAAATATGACAATGTAGAATTAGACAACAAATTTTGTCATGTCTTTTAAAGAGAAAATAAAAATATGATTTCTATTAAAATTGTTAGAAGTGTCTAAGTTTTAAAACAATATCTTTCTTTTATTACTTTGAAAGCAGTAGTATATGAAAGTATAAGTGTTTTTTATTTGAATGAAAGCCTCGAAGTTCTTAATCGAAGTTCATAATTTCAAGGTTCTAAAATGACATATATGGCCGTTCTTGAGGTGTTAGATATATTTCAGCTGCAAAAGATACCCTAAGCTCAGTTTCAAAAAATACCTTTTCTTTTTCTAATCCAACTTATTTTATATTTGCTATTTTCTTAAAAAAATCACTTATGAGGGTTTAAGAAACACATTTATTTATGTCTAAGAAATGTATTTGTTCAAGTTCAATTGATATAAACTTTGACTTATTGACTCATGTTTATAAATGCCAATTATTTTCGTAGAGATTGTAGAATCAACGCCAAAAAGCAAATAAATTGAACATTCTAAATTTCTGAAAAAAAAGTTGTAATCGTTTGTATCAATAATCTTTAACCTATCTGAAAATTAACACACCACATAACATTTCTTTGTATTGTTTGAGGAATATTTAAAAGGAATTGCAACCGTTGTAAAAATACAATGGCAACTTTTCACAGTTTTTTACACTTTTAATGATTGTACTTACACTTAATATTCTAGATCTTTAGTTTTGTAAATTTTCAACACATGCTTGTTCAGATATTAAAAAAAAAACCCTTTTTTTGAAAAAACTCAAAAATGTATCTGATTTGGTTCTGATAAATATTTGATGAGACATCCATTTTGTTTTTTGCATCAATTATTTCAATCAAATGGCTATAACTCCTCACTCAGAATTCAAGGGTTAAAAAAAAAAAAAAAAAAAAAAAAAAACAACTTCCTCTGATGTCTTTAAACATTATCATGATAATTAAAAGCAGTGGGAAAATCCCTAACGCTGTCTCAATACAAAATAAGATTTTATGTTTAAGTTTCGCAATAATCAGAAATTTGAAATCACTTTAGCTCAAATAACAATGTATTTCTTTATTCTAGAATATTCGCACAATATTTGACGCTTTTGTAAAAGAAGGAGAAGATAAGAAAGAATCAGGAATTACTCTTGAAAGTGTTATCCTATGGTTTGAAGAATGTGAATTAATTAGTAAAGGTGAAGACATTACAAAAGAATTAGTAGAAGAGATCTTCCTTTCCTATGCAGGGTAAGTGCTCATTAAATGAAAATACTCAAATTAATTCAGTTTATTTAAGATTTTTACCTCTTCTTTACTATTAATAAAGCTGAAAGTCTTTCTGTCTGGATGTCTGGATTTCTTTGACGCGGATAGCGTCTTTTGAGCGCCTAGACCGTTCGGCCGATTTTCATGAAATTTGGCATAAAGTTAGTTTATAGCATGGGGGTGTGCACCTCGAAGCGATTTTTCGAAAATTCGATGTGATTCTTTTTCTATTCCAATTTTAGGAACAAAACTATCGTAAGATGGACGAGTAAATTACGAAATTATCATAACATGGAACCGTAACATAGGCACAAGCCAATTGGCGAGATACGAAATTATCATAGCGTGGAACGATAACACGGGTACAAGCCAATTGGCGAGAAAATTCACCATACATTATTTGTAAATATACAGGCGAACCAAAAGACCTTTTAATTTTTCTGTTACGGGCAAAGCCGTGCGGGTACCACTAGTTAAGTAATAAATTAACAATAGCAGTTGGTAGGCTATAAACGTAAAAAACATATGTTCGAGGATGCTTAATCGAATAGTCCATTTGCCTTGAAAAATTATTCTGATATGCGGGATATTCCATTATCCTGGATCAAAATGACAAATTAAAATAGCTTGGAACATTGAAAATTTATTACATTAAGCGGGATATTCTTTTAACCGATATTCCAATAAGCTGATTCGATTGTGTTATACGTTTTCACTTAATTCTTCAGTGGCACGACAGCCTGGACCCTTGCCTTCTCAACAATTTTCTTCCAGGCCTCCTCTTTTTGGCCATGGCTTGCCAATTTTTCACTTTTATGGTAGAAAAATCCCTATCAAGACAATCAACCCATCTGAGGTTAGGTCGACCACTTGTTCTAGCTCCTGTAGGTTTAGCCAAAAAAATTTGTTTGTTGATCGTTCTTTATTTAATCTTATAACGTAACCAGCCGATTTGAATCATTGAATTTTTATGAATTTGACCACATCAGGTTCCTTAAAAGCATGATGCAGCTCTAAATTAGAGCGCCTGTGGCAAATACCATCAACCTCCTTTTCTCCAAGATGGCACTTAAAATGAGGCGTTCAAAGACACCAAGGGCATACGTTTACAAATGGAATTAAACTTTTTACAAACAAAAAAACGTATTAAAGTCAGCTGAGCATATTGGCTTGGGGCACCAATCCGTGGCTAAATAATAACTAGCAAAATAAAACGCCCCCTGTTTAGTTTTTTTATTTTCAAACCAAGCAACTTTTATTGCCTTAAAAATAAAAAGCCCAAAAAGCCTACATAGAGGGGAACTATGTATTTACTCGATTTAAAAAAGTCTAGATAGTAGCACTGGCAATGGCATAATCTTATTATTAGTTATACATACATCAAACCCAACCTGCCCATGAGGTAAATTTGAGCAGATTGAAGACAATGTCAAATTAAAGGAGAAATTTGTTATAGTGAACTCTGAAATAATTAGCTCACCATTTCGTCTCGTTTCTTGCTGTACTCATTGAGCAATAGGCAATATAGTGAGCGTAATAAATGCTCTCAGTTGGGTTACAGAATTTTGATCCATTACAAGCAAAAAAAAAAAAAAAAAGAACAAGGCGAAGACATTTTTTTTTTTTTTAAATGCGGTTCTTTATCGAATGTTTTTGGTTAAATTGCAAACACGGACGAATGCGCAAAAACTTTTTCAGCACTTAGCTTTTAGTTGATCATTTGTCCCCGAACTTCGGGGATAATCCACAAATTTGGATTTTTTTTTTTCACTCTGTGTCCTTAAAGCATTATTAGTACTTGGAAATGCAAAAGTCCTGGAATTTGGTATATATGTAAATTTTGACTTAAACTTGCTCTTTTCTGCAAGTTGACGGGAATTTTTACACAATTTTTTTTTCTTTTAAAGTTTGAGTGTTGAATCTGCGTCACTTGACGTAACTTTTATTTTCGAGGTAGATCGTGCTACGGCGAGCAACGCAGCTTAAATTAATGCAAACCTAACGTGATAGCGTTGTAATGCTGTGGTTCGGATCTTCGTAGCCTTCACAATGCTGCAAGGTTTGGTTTTCCCTAACCTATAGTCAATAACATTATTTAACTTTGTATGTTTCAGAGCTTTGTGTTCAACTAAGGCGTTTAAATTTCGTTTTATGTATAATTTTTGCAAATATCTAGAGCACAAGGGTATATTAAAAATTAAAATAGCAAATAAAACTTAATTTACAAATTTTGGAACATTCTGTCGCGACGTTTGTAAAATAAACAACAGATGTAATCAATGCAAACATTTTAAACGGTTACATCTGTAACTTGTTATACATTTTTCTACAACTTAGAAATAAAGAAGTTATTGCTTTCGAAGAATTCGGAGATTTTTTAGGAGACATTGCAGATGAGGCAGGAATTTCCAGAAAAGAATTGCTTTCAGATCTATCTGACATTGATATTGCCTGGGACGAAGATGTTGCAGTAAGTAAACGTTTTGGGTATAATTATTTTTCAGGTATGTCAAATGTAAATCTGGTTTAGATGCTAAAATTTCAAAGAAAAAGATTTTAGATTATGTTTCTGTATGTTAACAAAAATGTCATAAACTATTTTAACTTGGAGGAATTTTTGACTGCGACATTTTTAACGTATCCTACTCACCAGTAGCGAATATGGAGAAAATCTTCAACCGGCTTCAATCCCAAAACCTCCACTTAAAAGTCGAAGGCCTACCACGGCCCCTTCTGATAAATGTCTTTATTGATACAAATGAAAACGCTTAGCAAAGGAATTATTTTTCTTATCACGAGCTTTCTCATTACGTTGAGCAATTTTCTTATTTAATGTACTAATGTATTGTGTACTAAGAACAAACTTATGTTTTTCCAACTATCAATGACTGACGATTAGGTAATAATATGTACAAGCCAAATAAAAGTTTTTTTCAGTGTTGAAAAATAAATTTGAATTTCCTTGCTAGCCATTAAATACATTAGCCTGCGAATTTACTTTTTTGTTGCTACTTAAAGTCAAAAACATAATTTTATGGTCGATGTATTGAATCCAAATTTTCAATTCGTTTAAATTATCACGCAAAGTTTTTTTTTTGAAAAATCACTTAACATTTGAAAAATCACCCGAACTTTCTTCAAGCGTTTTCACAGCACTATTTTATTAAAAAATATATATGTACATGACATATATATTTACTTCACCCAACTTGCTAAATTTATTTTGTAGGATTAATAATACATGTTGATTGAAAACGCTCTAACTCGCATCTCGTATCAGATAACAAATGTCTGGTGCCTCCAATATTTACTACAAGCAACACAAAACATTTTAAATATCGCCATTGCTTTTATTAATTATTGTCCGTTTTCTATGAGAAGGCACTTGACTCCGCCTTCGTCATGTGGTATCCGATGGTTCTATTTCGCTGTTTTTGGCAAAAGGCATATTCGAATCATAGCATTTGTTGCAGAAGCAGAAATTTTTAAAATGTAAAAATTTTGAAAGTAGCAACACAAGTGAAGTAATGTAACAGACATGTAAAGGACACGAAGACTTCTTTTGCACATTAAAATGCAAGACAAGTTAAGGTAGTCTGGTTGTCTCATTTAAAAAGCATGTTGATATGTTTACCGATCACCCCCGCGTAAAATTGAACTCTTCGTTTGAGTTGGGGCGAAGTGCCTTCTCGTGGAAACGGACAATACTTCAAAGTATATGTTACTGCATAAGTAAGTATAAGGTTGAAAACTCTTTGTCTATTCACCTTGTTCATGCTCACCGAGGTTCTCTCACATAATACTATTTCACATTTAAAGAATAAGTTGTAACAGTTTCGAAAATAAAGTCGATTCATTATAAAATAAAACTGATAAAATAGTAAAAGTGCAAAATAAAACTACAACATACTGTTTTCTTGTCAAACATTTGGGTCAAAGTGGATTGCCTTTTTCTAGGGACGTGGAAAACGTCCTTCTCAATGTGGACTTAATAAGATTTTCAACGTCTTTGCAAATGCCGATGGAAGAATTGATCTTCAGACCATCATTATATGGCTTAAAGAAGTTGGAGTAATTGTAAAAGATGGGTCAATCACGGAGTCAGATGTTTCTCAAATATTTGATGAAATTGGGAAGTGAGTATAATTTATAAGTAATATTTGAGGCAGAAAGAAGCAAACAGATGTAAGTGGATATTTAACGTTCAGATCCTACTGTCTGACCACGGATTGCATGGAAAGAAAAACATCCATTTTACAGCCGGAAATGGATAAATCTATTATTTTTAGCGTTGTCAGCTTTTTCAGAAGAAGAGGCTCATTCAAATGAGCCGTAAACACGCAGCAAATTTTTACTTTTCCCACTCATTCAGATAGATTCGTCTCATCTGGACGTTTGAAAATTCCATACAATCCGTGGTTGGACAGTAGGTAGGCTTTCATTAATTGTTTTTATAAAGCATGCTATCTAGCAGCACCTACCGCGGTTGCTAGAACTATCCTTTGCTATAAAACAGGGGAAAGATTCCCTTGCCATTTGTACTGGTTATTTCCAAAGCTTTTCTTTTTGGCACTCACATCCCTTTGTTTCTCACAGCCTCATTATTTAATCCTTTTATGGGTACTACTAGCACACGTGCCCACCATTTTTATTCGTTATTTTTGGAATCAATATCCACTTTCTTCTTTTTAACCGACTACAAAAAGGTGATGGTAACTAATTCACGCCCGTTAGTGGCGGAAAAAGCAGCTGCATCACTAGTAAAAAAAAATTATTTCAGGGAATTTCTCGAGAAATAAGAGAACAATTCCGACGTGGAAAGGCAAAGGGTAGTATTTGCTAATATTCATCTTCATTCTCTTTGCACTTTGTCACCTATTGGATTTAATTGGATTTTTGTGATTTTGACACACAAACCACTGGACTGCCTTAAATTTTCAGCATTAGAGTAAAACTGTTTCAGGAAGAAAGAAAGGGGGGAGGGGGAGAGACTTAGACGTGCATTATTTTATCTCAGTTTCAGATCAAACGACGTGAAACTATATTTTAAGAAAGGTAAAATCACTCTCCTACGGTGAAGTTCAATTTCATCCCGAAAAACTAAAATCTAATGCTGAAAGTTATTGGTATCTTTTGACTCTCATCCATATTGAAATGAAAACTTTTGACTAACCAAAATCAACATTATCTAATTCATACGATTGAAAATAACTGTGCAACGAGCAATTTTTCAAAATTATTTATATTTACATAACTTTTAACTGTTTTCTGTATTTTAGAGGTAAGGACACAATTTCCTTCGAAGTGTTCGAAGATGTTTTGGAAGATATTGTGGATAAAGCAAATATTTCCAGGAAAGAACTGATTTCAGATCTAAGTGGCATTAAAATGTCAAGGGTCAAAGATATCACAGTGAGCAAAATTTTTAATTCGTTATCCTTCAGAAATTATTGAAAAAATGACTCAAGTCCTCAGATGTTTTTTCTGTATTCTTTTAAAATGGTTGTTGTTGTTGTTGTTACTTATGTCACTCGGGAACTCGAGCCCGAGTAGAGAGGCTACTCGAGTTAAGGCAGAGGGTACGGCTTCCGTTTACTCGAGCACCTATTTAGGTTAAAGTCCAATTTGGTTCAGATAACACACGATAGATGGCAGCACCATATATGGAGAGTTGGATAATTTAGAGCCAAACCAAAAGCCGAGCAACTCCTGGCTTTGCACCCCCCTCCTCAAAGGTATCGATTCACTTGAAGGACATTGTAACCACGAGCATATTTAGCGCACCTCAGGCACCCTTTATGAAGACTGGATCTTCGACCGGCTAGGATCAAACCAGGGACCCTGAGGGTCACGAGTAAGATGCCTTATCGATCAGACTATCACGGTCTTTTTTTTAATGGTAAATAGAAACTGAGGAATTGTTATATCAATGAAGTTTACGAAATAAAAAAGTTTAATCGAACTCAATACTTAAAAAGTCGACAGCATTTATGTACAAATTTTACGGCAATATTTATGGCAAATTTATGTACCTATTTATGTATCCACAAGGTACATAATAGAAGCTACTTCAAGTTCCATTATAATGGTGGCGCAATCATAATTTTTTCATTTTGAAAATGTAGATGACTTTTGAAAATCCTTGTTAGCTTATTCATAACTAGTGGAACCCGCACGGCTTTGCCCGTAGTAGAAAATTAAAAGGTCATTTGGTTCGCCAGTATATTTACAAATAATGGATGATGAATTTCTCGCCAATTCGCTGTGTTAAATGGCTTGCCCATGTTACGGTTCCACGTTATGATGATTTCGTAATTTTCTATTCCACATTGTGACAATTTGCTCGGAGAAATTTTTTTAAAATTGAAATAGAAGAAGAAGAATCGAATTTTCGAAAAATCGCTTCGAGGTGCACACCCCCGTGCTATAAACTAACTTTGCCAAATTTCATGGAAATCCGCCGAAGGGTCTAGGCGCTTTGCGGGTCATAGAGATCCTGACAGACAGATATCCTGACAGACAGATATCCTGACAGACAGAGATCCAGACAGAGAGACTTTCAGCTTTATTGTTAGTAAAGATAAAGATTCACCAAAAACTCTTCATGCGTTTTTTTATGATTATTTTATGGAAGTTCGGTGTCTTTATAAAAGTACTATCGCGGCACCCGCACGGCTCTGCCCGTAATAGAAAATTAAAAGGTCATTTGGTTCGCTTGTATAGTTACAAATAACGGATGATGAATTTCTCGCCAATTTGCTATGTTCATTTGCTCGCCCATGTTACGGTTTCACGTTATTACAGCTTGGTAATTTGGTCCATGTTATGATAATTTGCTCAGTAAAATGCTCTTCAAATTGGAACAGAAAAAGAACAAAATCGAATTTTCAAAAAATCACTTCGAGGTGCACACCCTCATGTTACGAATCAACTTTGTACCAAATTTCATGAAAATCGGCCGAACGGTTTAGGCGCTGTGCGCGTCACAGACAGATATTCCGACAGATATCCAGATATCCAGACAAACATTGAGCTTTATCTCTACATAGTATAAAATGAAGTCCCCAAAAAGCGTCTGTGTGTTTGAACTCGCAAAACTTGAGAACTACCCGGCCGATTGCGCTGAAATTTTCACAGTTTGTTCCTTTAAGTCCTGAAAAGGTTTGCAGACCAGTTCGATTAAAATTCAATGAATAGTTCTTTTTTTTTATTCCAATTTAGGCCCAATTTTCTCATAAATTCCCGATTCTGTAGGTGAAAAATTACGTTGCACATATTAATATTACATATCGTTAGAAAGGGTAGAACTTTCCGCGTTCCACGCAATTTATTTCAATGCTCTAACTTTATTACGGCGGGAGTTATTTGCGTTTTTAGCTCGAATTTTTTTAGTCTTAGCTGAAATTTAGGCACTACTTTCCTCATTAAGTAAATCAATAAAAAGTGAAGGAATTGTCCCACAGCTTTCTTTTTGATGTCATTAGAAAAAGCGACCTTTTTAACTCCAGATCTAACTCGACCTATGGTCGAAAAAATAAGCTTTTATCTCAAAAGAAAAAAAAGTTACAAGCATTTTTAAATCAAGTTTAAGGAATCTCGATTCCATTCAAATTGTGAACCATTTTCTTTCGCATTTTAATTCCTTAAACTTATTTTATTTTGTGTTTCCATGGTTACGCATTTTAAATCCATCTTTCTGGATTTAATTTCTTAAAAGTATTTTAATATCTGTCGTCATTGTTTGGAAGAGAAATCATGATGTTTTTTTTATTTATTTTTTACGCCCGATTGTTGAATATACGTCACTTGACACAATTTTTATTTTCAAGGTAGACCGGGCAAAGCCGGGCAACGCAGCTAGTTATTAGTAAAGACTTGATTTCTTTCATCAATTTCAAATAAATCTAAATTATCCGACTTTGGAACACACTTCGCACTTTGATCCCGATAAGATTGATTTTTTTAGAAAGAAAAAGATTTATTTTACTGCTTACTTTTCAATCCAGAAAATAGGAACAATGCAAGAATAATTTCCATGAATTAATTGAAGGATGATTCAAAACAAGCTTCTTGTTAAACAAACTAAAAACAGCATAAATGAGCGACGGCAATTTGGCTTAAATAGTAAAGAGGTATAAAACATACGCGAATTACACTTTATTAATCTTGAAAATTAGATTTATTGATCTTGAAAACTTCGAAAGGTTGTATAATTTTTAAAGTATCTGCGCTATTTGAGCAAAATTCCGAGCATTCTATTTCGAAATGCAGCTTTATTCATAGTTGTTACATTAGCTTAATTTTGTTTAACATAGGTTCATTTATTCTATTAATTGATCTTGTTCTAATTATATTCCTTGTGATGTTACTTCATGTATGTTAACTATACACTTTAAAAACGATTCAGAAACGTTCTTGGAAAATAATATGCAGCTGATGTGCCCAATTTCAACTAGTAACATGTCTTACAAGAACCAGGAACGTTTTCCGATAAAAGTTAGTAACCTTCCAGAAATACTGGGAAATCTTCCATATTAAAGCCAGTCGTGAATTTTCTAGAAAAATTGAATATGTTTAATGTATTTGGTTAGAGCCTTCCTGGTCTACCAAGAAAGCTCCAGAAGCATTAGCGCAACCATGGCCAAAGCTAAGCGAATAATTGCAAGCAAGAACCAAATATATTCCTTGCCTGTAATTCCTGCTTCGCAAAGCTGCAGGTATCCAGTGATTTATTTGTTCCCATTGGGAGCTTAGTCAATCCAGACGAGCCGTAACTAAACTAAAACCGATACGATTAATAAACGCGCTCAGTCAACCTTTAAACGGGCAGCAAAAAACATTTTTCACACAAGTGAAAAGTCTGCATTCGTGCATCTTTTAGCAATTCAGGAAACTTTTTTGTGAAAACACTTGATTTTGCGGGGAAATAGGTGAAAACCTCTGAAATCCCGAAACGTTCCACGGAAATAACCAGTAACGTTTCGGAATTTTTTTACAGTGTAGTTGGGACAAATCCAACCTGGGAGTATTCTGAAGCCTACACAGATTCTATTCACAGGAATGCGATGCTGCCAGGTTAGGTTTACCCCAACTATAGTTTAAATGAAAATTTATACTTTCCGAATAAAAGGTTTGTGTATAAGAGAAACCTCGTCATTTTTTCATATCCATGTGAAATCAATTCGTTTTTTGCAGAAATGGCCAAAAGACTCTGATGAAGAAGATAGCTCAGAAGAAGATACTAGTTCTGAAGAATCTTCTGAGGGACGTAAACCTACCCGTGGACTTAGTAGGGTTTTCTACGACTTTGCAAATGACGATGAGCAAATAGATCATCAGAGCATAAATATGTGGTTCAAGCAAGCTAGAGTTATTGGCAAAGATAGACCAATCACAGATTCTGATCTTACTAAGCTATTTGATGAAGTTGCAGCGTAAGTATCGTTCTTGAGTCCTGTTCGGTCCTTTGATAGTCCTGTTTAGATCTGGGGTTTTCAGGTTCTCAACCTGGGAGGTACAACTCACTGGAGAGGCGCGTAAGAATTTCAGAGGATTCGTAAAACTTGAAGGTAAAAAAAAAGGTGAAATTAATTTCGATTTACTCAGTTTTTGTGGTCACCGACTTTACTGCAATTTATTTATTCATTTATTTTAGCAATTTTTAGTTTAGTTTTCTTTTTATCAACACAGCTCTGTAAATAAAGTTTTTTAGCATTAGCACATATAAAACCCTTACATTGAGTAAATCTGGACCCTTTCAAGCGAACTAAAATGTGTCAATTTTTTAATCACCAAAACTTATAAGTACACTAGAAGACCCGACAGACGTTGTTCTGTTCAAACTTTGTCAATTGAAAAGTTGAAAATTTCAATAAACTATCAAGTGTTTCAACCGTTTTGTTGAAAAAAAAAATAAGTAAATAGAAAATGTTTTAAGCTGATTGGTGTCATAATGCGTATATTTATTACAACTTGATTTATCTAGTGCCCACTGAGCAGTTGTTTTATCAACTATTTTTCCTCGCGTACTTCAAAAATCTTCAGAGATTGTATGGTTTGTTCCTTTAGCCATACTCAAAGGATAAAAATCATCCTCAGATATTAAGTATAAAAAAATAACTTTCCCATCTAGTAAAAATGGGAAATCCCGCTGCAACGTCCCCCATATGAAAAAGTATGAAACAATCGAATGGATATCGTTTAAAAAATGATAAATGTAAAAACAGTTCCCAGAATAAGCGAAAATCACTCCCCTCCCCCCTCCTGATGTAAAGTAAACACTTTCTTCAATTAAATAGACTAAGCACTCTTTAAAAGATAAAAACAATTCTTTGCAATTTAAAATATTTCACCAAATGAACAAATTATACAATAAATTACATTAGCAGTAGTAAACAAATAATCACGCAACTGTATTGTTATGGCCAAGGTTGCCAAGTCACCAAGTTCCTGTAATCCAGCCGATCAGTGAGCGAAGCGAATTCCGACCGATTAGCGATCCCATCTTTTGAACGAAAACTTCATATATTTGCCTAATTTGTTCTTTCCACCAGAGATAAAAAATCTTTCACTGCACTGATCTTGACCCTGTTTTAATTTATCTGAACGAAAATAAAATTTATTTCGTCTTCAAATTCCACCATCTTTTCCTTTAATAATGTACTGATTAATTTGATAATCCTTGAAGTATTTTTGCCATTGTTGCCAAAACTCAGATGGATTTGAACCGAGAAAAAAATGTTGTTATGTAAGGTACTATTCGATCATTTGGTTAGGAAAACCTACCCGGTCACATTGTTTAACCACGACGAAAAATACGCGTTTTGCATGAACCCATAGACTAATAATAAGACTCTTATTATTAGTCTATGCATGAACCTAGTGAAAGGAATCCGATTTCTTCCAGTACTTTACTTTAAAATATATCACTGGACCTAAAATCGTCGCTTTCAAGAAACGAAGTCTTCACTCTCTCTCTCTACGTTTTATCTATGCTCAATTGACGTGTCACAGTAGGAAACTTCATTACAAAAAGCAGAGCTGGTTTTCTTATTATCATTTGGCAACGGGTTAAATATTTTTTTCAATTCTCGCTCAACAATAGATTAAAATAAATATTGATTTGGGAGATATAAACATCCAATGTTTAAATCAATTAATTAATTAACAAAAACGTTTCCGATTCGATTCATCGCGCTTAGAAACCATGCTTGCCGCAACTTAATTACACACAAAAGATTTGATCAAAATCGGTCCAGCCGTTTAAAAGCCTTATGGTGACAAACGTCAGCACAGAAGATTATTATATATTAAGATTTCTCTAAACTCGAGGTCACACCTAATCTGACAGTTTTCATTTCATGAAGGAAAATCGCTTAAGGACTTGGCGTTTTTTACCACTTTTTACAATTTGGCAATTTTACTGTACTTAAATTAACATCCTGAAAGAAAGTCCTGCGTGTAGCGAAACTTTTGTAGCAAACATATTTTCAGGTTAATTCAAAACTTTAATTTACTGAAAAACCAATTGCTGTATAGCACTTTTGGGTTTATAAAACCTTCATGGCAAGTTTTTTTTATGGCTGACGAGCAACTCACAAATCGATATTATTTTCGGAACTATCCAAGAGGCTCAGAGATGATATTATAAAAAAAAATCATGGTTAAAACGAAGGCTTTCAAAGTTTCTCTATTTTCAGAAATTATGCTAGTATAAAGAACTTAAAAAAAGTTTTTGTTCCGTTTTAGGGGCAAATCAAGCATAAATAGAAAGACTTTTGATAAATTTATGGATGTTCTAATTCAAAGAAAGAAAATTCCGAAAAATGATTTAATCACGAGCTTAAGGTCTGTTAAAACACAAACTCAAGAAGCCACAGTAAGTAAAAATTTCCTCTACCTCTTTAAATGACCGTTAATATAATGTTATGGTTTTTAGCTACCGGCAAAAACTATAACGAAATTGTCTGATAGAAATTCCGTACGTAAATTGTTGTCTTCACCTGGCAGGCAGTAATAGTAATTTATTCAGGGGAGTTTTGGTATGACTAATTGAAGTCCAATTGAAACAGTAAATCACTGAGATACTTGCAAAGTTACTTCTAAAGTAAGATATTACGTTTTGTTATGACCAGTTAAAGCCTGGTTGAAGTTGCGAACCTATGAAATGCTCACTGAGCTACTACTGTACTAGGATATTATGTTTAACAGGTAAATGCTAAAATTTGTTTCGCCAACCAGATTAGCAACAAAAATTAGTGCCATGAAGATAGATGTACAATGAAATCATTAGCTGTCCTGAAATTATGAAACAAAAACATTGGGTAAAAAATGTTATGAACGCAAAATCAAAAAAACTGTTATGGCTGATAAACTGCAAAGTTGTAAAAAAAAGAGTTAAAATGAGTTGCAATTTTTCCAAAAATTTGCATAATGCTCGCATATTTTTCGTATTTATCTTGGTGACTGGATTACAGGCTTCAAAAGTCACCAAATAAATGCTTTCAACTACAGTTGTAGCAAACGTAACCTGGAAGCATTGTGAAGGCTACGCAGATCCTAATTGCAGCATTTCGACGCAGCCAGGTTTGATTTTCCTCAACTATACAACATATTAAGTATTTCACCAAAGAGCTAATATTAAGTTTTTCTGAACAGTTCAGAATTATACGAAAAAAATGATCAAATAAAAAATAAAATACTTCAATGAGCTGCAGTGGCAGAAATCTTTCGAACGGAAAAAAAAAGTTAGTTTAAATCATACAATTCCCCCAAAAGATTTTTTTGACATGAATACGTCTTTAAATTTGCTACCATACGGAGGCAATCCAAAAAACCTAATGATAACAAAACCGGGGGGATACAGTTTGGCGTTGTAGTCTCGAATTTATTCCCTATATCCAAAATTAAATTATGCCACTGCATAGCTCAAAGAAATCATAGCAATAAAAGTCCAGTCAATGAGTGCTCAAAACAGGGGTGTAGCGTGCATGGAATATGCGATAATTTTTGACTTCAGAATATTGTGAGGGGTAGTTAGTAAGTAAACATACTAAAAGTCCCGGCCCCTGGGGGATAAGCTAAAAGTAGGAGGAAGGGGGGAAGAAAATTTTGGGTTTTTCGAGAAAATGTCGGAAACGGTGGAAAAAAAATGCGTTTAAAATAAAAATTCAAGTTAAATAAACTTCCTCTGAAACTGTTTCTACACATATTTGTCAAATTTCCAATAATGTTCTGGGAAAATGTTATGAAAAATCGATGATTTCCGGAAAAATTCTCTCTTTTTGTCAACATTTGCTCCTAGTGCCTTCCAGGATCAGTATTTATGAAACTTGTCAATGAGAAAGTTGTAGATCTTTAAATTCCCTTCAGTTTGATATGCTGTTTTGTTACATTTTATTCAACCAATCAAAAGTTACAGAATTTCAAACATGCACTTTCACGGTAAAAAATGGAACACTTACCATTCAAAAATTTCAAAGTTACACGAAAGGATCGGGCACTTTCTCTTTCTTCAATGAATTCGACAATCCTGATGGAGAATAAAGAAGTATTTGCGGATTACTACAACACAAATGATGCTCAAAGGGGGGGGGGGGTCTTGAAATTGTGACTTTGTGACAAGGGGGAAGGAAAGAGTAAGAAATTTGACATCAAGCATTTTTTTAAGACGAATACGTTTATTGTGAAAAGTAGCTTGCAAAACGAACTTTGTGACAAAAGGGGAGGGGGTCAAAAATGTTGAAAAAAAGTGTAACAACATTTATGGACAGCCCCTCACCAAGAAATCGGACGGAGATTTGCAGAACTACGTATATGCAGTTTGAATTGGTGGACTGAGGACGTGCAGAAATTCACCACTGTACATACTGTTTAAGAAAATTAATAACAAAATTGATTTAATTTAATTTGAATTTGTTGTTACTGAGGATACATAGTCTACAACAGTGCTTCTCAACCATTTTTACTTTGCGGCACAGTTAAAAAATCTCTAGATCAACGGGGCACTTAATTTCGTAATGGTAATATAGAAGTGTTTTTTATCATTCACTGGTAAAATGACCGGGGGGGGGGGGACTTTTTTCACATAAATGAAACAATTATATTTAATGTAGTGTATTTAAATTTATTTAGAAAGTAGAAATATTTCGAATGTATTGAGGTTCATAATGAACAAAATTACCTATATCAGACTTTACAGAAAATTATACTTGATATGTTTCAAAGCATTTCCGTCAAACATGTCATTAAAGTGCACACTGCAGTTGAACGATTTATCAAAAAATGTTTCAAGGAAGAAGCAAGCAAGAAATTAAAACCAAGCGCCTAACTTCCGTTTGACACTAATAAGACACTTGAGCCTGCTTTGAGGAGCAAAGACATTTGGTGTTCGGCTCTATGCTGGAAAGAGCTCGAAGATCTTGATCTAGGCACTTTAGGGATGATCTCTTGCTGTTTTTTTTAAGTGAGGGCTGAGAAGCTTAGTTCGCAAAGATATGTAGTTGAAAATGGTAGTAACACATCAATAGCAAGACAAGAGATGGTGGGATACTCATTTTTAACCAGCAACCATAATTCGTCCAGAGGCACCTCGCTCAATTTAAGTTTAAGAGCACGGTCGATCTTTAGGTCCATAAATTCTTCTCACGCCTTCAAAGAAAGGTCTTTTAGCTGATGCATCTGCAGATGAAAAGAATGGATCGCGAATCCAGTTATACTGTTCTATGTTAGTGTTCTTGAAATAGTGCTTAAACTTGTCCTGAAGTATGACTCAATGTTCTGCCACCACATTCAGCAGCTTTTCTTCCATGCCATTTCCTTCACATATCATGTTGACGGTCTGTTTGAACATGTCCAACGAGCCACGTTCTACTTGTTCTCCCCACAGCTGCATTTTTGGTTTGAACTCGTTCAGCTTGTCCATACATGTAACCAAATTCTCTCCTTGTCCTTGCATTTTCCAATTCAATTCGTTAAGGAGTTCAAAAATGTCAGCCATGTACGCTAGTTTTGCCAGCCAATATTTGTCTTGCAATAAACTGGCGTACTGCATTTCGTTTTTAAAAATCAAACTGTCGTACTTCTTCCCTCAATTCAAAAATTCTTGATAGTACCTTACCACGTAAAAGCCAGGGAATCTTTACTAATAATAAAGCTGAAAGTCTCTCTGTCCGGAGGATGTCTGGATGTCTGGATGTCTGTAGGATGTCTGTGACGCGCATAGCGCCTAAACTGTTCGGCCGATTTTCATGAAATTAGGCACAATGTTAGTATGTAGCATGGGGGTGTGCACCTCGAAGCGATTTTTCGAAATTCGATGTGGTTCTTTTTCTATTCCAATTTCAAGAAAAAAAACTATCATAAATTACGAAATTATCATAACGTGGAACCGTAACATGGGCAGAAGCCAATTGGCGAGATACGAAATTATCATAACGTGGAACTGTAACGTCGGTAAAAGCCAATTGGCGAGAAAATTCACCATACATTATTTGTAAATATACAAGCGAACCAAAAGACCTTTAATTTTTCTATTGCGGGCGAAGCCGTGCGGGTGCCACTAGTCTCTGAATAAAGAAGTAGGGAGTGGTGATCTGCCTCCATTTCTTCACAAAGTACGAAGAAAAGGCGAAAATTAAGCGGCTTCGAATTTATGAAATTCACGAATTTCACGACTTCAGCCAAAGCTGACTTCAGGTCATCTGCTCAGTTCGTTTCCATGAGAGCTTCACGATAGAGGAAACACTGTATGGTTTGAACACTTGGGTTACGATTTTTCACATTCGACAAGAACCCTATGATCATAGGACCTGTCATTGCAACAGTTCCGTTGGTGCAAACACTTGTACAATTTTGCCACTGGATCCCGTTACTCTTCAGACATCTGTAACGCGGAATATCTCATCATCGGTTGCACGATGAGGAAGTTCTTTGCAGAAAAGATAATGGTCTTTAATGCGTCCCTCTTCATCAAAGCGCACAATGGCTATGAGTTGTGCAGAGCTTTCGATGTCAGTTGATTCATCAACTTGAAATCAAATTTTCCAGCTACTCGTAATTTCTCTACCGATGTTGCTTCTATGTCACCCGACATGTCATCAGTTCGTCTCCTGATAGTGTCGTCAGAAAGTGGTACTCGGACCACCTCCTACTCTGCTTCGAGTCATAGCATTCCCCGTACAATTTCTTTGCACGCTGGTAAAATAAGCGTTTCACCGATAGTGTGTGGCTTTTTCGTTTTGGCATTTAGCCATGCAACATAATAGCTAACCTTTTGAGCCTTTTCAGAAACTTTTGCTCTGGCTTTCATAACGAATCTTTACTTCGAGTTCTCTTCCTGCAATTGCTTGAAGTAACCGATGTTTTTGCGCAGGTAAGAAGGATGTTTAGTAGACAGATGACGTTTTAATTTGCTAGGGACCTTCACTTCATTTGAAAGTTTCTCCCCGCAAATGAGACACTCAGGTCTTGGGGATTTTACATCTCCATTCCACGAAAACCGAAAGCTAGGTACCCTTCCTTGTACTGCCTACTCAGCGACTTAGCCTTTTCATTTGGAGGTCTATCTGTTTCAGTACATTCAGTCGCAGACTTAGCAGCTGATGAGTCTTCTCTAGCCAAGAACTTTTCCATATGACATTCGTAATTAAAGCGGATGTTTTGCGCCAACCCGAATAACACAGTGAGCGTACGAAGACAAGCCAGAATGTCACTACTGGTGAATTGAGCGTTAATAATTGAATAATTTGTGTGAAAAATAAGCTGAATAATTAATAGTGATAAAAAAGCCAATAGCGAACATAAGTTTGAAAAAAAAAATTTTTTTTATTTTTTGCTGATTTGCTTTTTATAGATCAACAAAATCATCTTCAAAAGCAATACAAGTATGATCGTTGGCACCAACGTATGCAACAGGTAAAAGTAAAGACAGCTGCACTCTTTGCTTTTCTCTCAAAATTGTTCAAACAGCAATAACCGAAAATATTCATTTATCCTAGATTTTGTTTTTGCAGTTTATTTCTTATTTATTTATTTATTTATTTATTGTTTTCTTTTAATTTCTATTTTGTTAAGGGGGTCCGGGACACAAAAATCCTCAAATTTTGAAAAAAATTTTTATAATTTGAAAAATTGCTCCGTTTTTTTCTGCTTAAGAGGACGTTTGAATCTTGTTTCCACCTTAAATAGAACGAAAGTTATAGTTATTTTTGTTGCATGCATCTAACGAATGTGTACATAACTTTAAAACTTTAAACGCGTTTTTCTCCATGATGCAATTTTTCCCGATTTCTTGCATTCAAACTCTTATAAGTCAGGAACCGATAGAGATAAAGTAATGAAACTTGGAGCATATCTTTTTCAAGCAATTTACTTTAATTTTTATTCGGCGAATTTGAAAAAAACGTTTACTGCAAAAGTTATGATTTTTTTAAAAAAAAGTATCTTCGAATTTTTCGAAATTTTTCTTCAAATATTTTTTATTTCTTATTGAATCAATATTTTTAAAATCGCCGAATAAAAATTAAAGCTTAGATATTTGTGCATACTTTTTTGAAAAAAAATTGAAAATTGACCAACAATATTTTAAGTTATAGCAATTTAAAGCAACCCCATTTTTTTGAAAAAAACTAATTAAATTTAAATAAAAAAATTTTTTTTTTTCATATTTATGTTATGATTTTGCTTATTAAATAAATGATGAATCAGTTCAAAAAATTTCAAAACTCTAAAGTACATAATAAAAAAATTTTCAAAATGTGTCCCGGACCCCCTTAAAGATCAGAACCGAATTTCGAGAAACTACGATAAAATGAAATTAGCATCGGAACTGGAAAAGAGGAAAACAAAAGCTAAAGCTGGGACTATAATTCTGGGCGGGAGGGCATGTTCTCTACCTGGGGGAGGAGGCGATACTCCCGTTTGCGAACGATTTGGAAAAAAATCTGTTTAATTAGTTGACTTCGTAAAAATTAGAATCCGTTTTCAAAAACTGAAAGTAATAGGATCACAAGAAGTTTAAAAGAGGTGGGGCAGCAAATCCCGCCTCTCACCTTGTTGGGTATGTCGCTATTCGGTAGTAACTTTGAAATAAAATACATCAAGGTTCTTTCTTTTTATATAACTACGAAAATACCGCGGCACACCGGGTTCCTTATCACGGCGCACCAGTGTGACGCGGCACACCGGTTGCGAAGCCCTGGTCTACAAAACTGTTAGGCAAAGAGAGACCACTGTATAAACCATATGGACATCAATGCCAGTTAGAAAATTGAAACGACGGTCAAACAAGAAGGTTTCTGTCCAACTTTCATAATGACAGTCAGCTGACAAATCAGCTAGTTATGAAGCTGTTGAAAAACGGGGCAAATGAGCTGTCAGCTACAGTGAAACCTGTGTAAGTTGACCACTCGCGGTGCAGTACTTTGGCGGTCAACTTAGACAGGTGGTCAACTTATAAAGGGCGGTAATATTTTTATTTTTTATTTTTTGTCATTTCTTGCACCATGTATTCATTTTTTTGAGGAATTCACCCTTATTCTTGCTGTTCAACTCACTTTCATTGTTTAACATAATTGAAAGTGAAACAATAATTAAAAATACTATTCAAATAATCTTGTTAGTTTTTCCTTATTTTTAACTATATCAGACACTTTAGTTTTAGAAATTCCATATATGCCAGTTAGTATTCTCTGGCTTTTCCATTTTCAGTTAATTTTAATATTTCATACTTTTTATTAATCTCAAGTTCAGCTAACTTTCTTTTGAAGCCCTTTTATGTAAAACTAACAGCACAAAGAGCAACAAGCTCGACTCTCCCAGTTCATAAAGGCAAAATCAAAATGTCCTATCTCTTAATCCCTTGCACCAGAAACATGTAACTTTACTCATTAGCAAGCCCAGATCTGCGGAACCGCAGCACGAGAGGTCCGCGTCCTTAAAGGGGCTAACGGCCCTAGAAATTGAAGAAAAAATAGAAAAACAAACCTAGCATTAAGGCTTATTCACTTTACTAATAGGACACTTCTTGCCACTAGGGAGGGGCCCTACCTATTTTCTTGCAGGAGAATCACAATGTATAGATCCGGGCCTGCTCTTTTTAGCACAATTCGTGTGTCACAACGTATTGCAACTGAAAGGAAAGACTTTGAACTTTTCTACTTACAACTATTTTCATTGAACAGAGTACAAAAAGCTATCTCAATTAGAGCAACAAGTGAAAAACAAATTTGGAGAATAAAGAGCAGCATTAAGCTTTATGCTGCTATTTAGTTCGTAAAATGCTGTTCTGTCATCAAAGCATTAAAACCATTCTTAGAAAGCTATGAAAATAATAATAATAATAATTCAAAAAATAAATAGTAAAATAAAATAATTTGCTGAAGAAAGTTAAAAAAAATAAACCAAGGGGTCAACTTACAAAGGGCTTTTTACAATACTCCAAACCAAATTTGGCGAACATTAGTGGTCAAGATAGACAGGTGGTCAAGATAAAGAGGTGGTCAAGTTACAGAGGTTTTCCTTCATTATATGAGATAGGACTAATTCCGTTCCTGACAAAAGCGGTCAACATAGACAGGTGGTCAACTTACAAGGGTGGTCAACTTTTTCAGGTTTTACTGAATCTTCAAAGTCTATCGATTGTATATAAAACATTTGTTTAAAGCAGTGACAGTAAACATAATAATGTGTTAGACTAACAAAAATATTGTCAAAAGTATAAATCGTTACATAAACGTATTCACGTACAATCCATGACACTGCCACGCCCCATTTTGTTTGAAGAGGGGGGGGGGAAACGGACAACTGACAGACACACATGTCTTCAGCTCAATACCCTATTTGAAAATTGTTTCATTTTTCAATATTTATTAGTTAAGCAATTTATTTTTGACTTAGTTTCTCTTCGTTTTGTTTTTAGCAATATGTTTACAGTACATTCATCCTTCTTTTATGTCTTTATTCATTAGTTTTAACGTTCACGAGAAAGTAGGCTAAGAAGGGCAGAATTTCACGTCAACGATTCCTTAAGTATACTTTTTCAAGCTGTCAAAAACTGAAACGTAATCAAATGCAGTAAATTAATTTTTTTCAGAAACGTATTCCTGGAAGGACTCCTGCCATTAAAATGAGAAGTAAAACTTCTACAGACATTGACGCTGCACTGAAGGAAAATTTTGAAGCGTTTCTGAAAATGGAAGGAAAGAGCCCAGACCGTGGCATCACTCTTAAGACCGTCACAATATGGTTTGAGGAAGCCGGTGCAGTTGGTAAGGATATGCAAATTGATTCTTCTGATGTCTCTAAATTCTTCAGTCAGGTTGCTGGGTGAGTACAATTCTTATACTTTACAGAATTTTCTCTTATTTTCTGGGAAAAAATGGTTAGAAGCTTTGATCGGCAATATGTTCTTGGTTTTATTTATACGAGAGCTTGCAACCATTTGTTTTTGTTATTTTTCCAATTAACACAATTGGATTCATTAGGACAATGCCCACTTAGTATTAAACTCCATGGACCCACCTGAGTATGGTCTGAATTGGGTTCAGATGATTAAAAAATTTGTTTTCAAAAAAAAAAAAAAAAACAGTGGGGATAATAAGTTATTGAGGTAATTAAATAGACTTATAATATTATGAATTATCTGCTCAATTGTCAGCGTGAGAAAAAATTATAATTCTGTTTCGGCTACCGAAGTAGGAATCATAAGTCCTTTATAAGTGTAGGCTAAAAATTCCACATTTATCTTCCTTTTATAACTAAAAGAATGCCACTACTGAATTTTTAATTATTCCATGGTTTTTCGTTCTGTTATTCGGTTAACTAAAAAATCAAGTAAATCATTGAAGTCTTAAATCTTTTCTTAAGAATTTTCACTTACATATCTATATATGAAATTCAAGCTTAAGTTAAACCCTAAGGGATGAAAATTTTATGCATTACAACCTTACATTGATCTAAAAGGCAAATGTTGATTTTACCTTTTTTTTTCAAGATCTTTTGAAACTGTTTTTTTTAGCAGTTTTTACATTCATTACGAAAGATTCTATCTAAGTAAATTTTGCATTCATTACAAAATTTTCTATTGAATATTTTAATGCTTTTATACAGGGTTAGCATAAAAGAATATCCCGGTTTTAAAAATTTATAATTCATAAACTATTACACGTAGCACAATAAATGACACATAAAAATAAAAGTAAAGATAAACTGTAAAAGTTTTTTTTAACGTACGTAACTACTTAAACGTGCACGTTTTGCACTAGCGCAGCCAGAAATTCCTTCTAGAGGGGGTTTATTTCGGTCACAACAGTCCTTAAACGTACATTAACTACTGTATTAGGATTGGCAACAATGTTAAAACCAAGATCTCTGGAGGTATTCCCCCCCTCCCACTTCGCTTCGCCACTGACTTTCGCTGCGCTGGATTGGTCGTGCAGGTGATGATGATTTACCCTTTATGCGCTGGCCAGGCATATCTCCAAACCTAAACCCATGTGATTTTTTTACGAAGTTTCGTCAAAGACTGTTTTGATACCATCACTGCATGCAACATTGCACGCCGAAATCTAACCTTGAGCCAAAAACCTAATCAAACCAACCAACATTGCAAGAACTGAAAGAAGGCATATGTGTAGTATTACGAAAAATTGACAGTGAAGCACCCCAAAACGTACGTTATAGATGTGTGTCACGTTACGAAAGGCGCACACATCGAACATTTGTGAGTGAAAAAAACTTTCACTAAAAGAATCATTTATAGTGCTAAGTGTAATAGTTTATGAAATATAGATTTTTAAAACCGTTATAGTCTTGTATGCTAACCCTGTATAAATCGGAGCTTAATTATGAAATTCTATTCAGTAAAAAAAAAAAAGTCATAACATATTAAGTATGGAAATTTTTTTTCTTGTCATAGAAAACATTATGGAAAACAGTAAGCCGTAAAAGTATTATCATGATGGCTACACTTTTAGAGAAATGAATCTTTTCAAATGGAAACTCGACTAATAGTTTAATGCTGTAAAATCCCCCAACCCAATAAATTTCAAACTAACTAAAGAATTAAGAAATGAATAAATACCTTTGTGAAACAAAGCAAACAGTAGGAAGCACAACGTTGATAAAGCACAAATATCAACAATTGAGTCAGAGAAACAAACAACAATGAGATGCACGGAAACGGCAGAAGTAGAGGAATGTGGGGTAAAGAATTTACCCTGAAATAGTGGGTTAAAGTAAAATGGTGAAATATTTACTCCGCTTTTGGTGCCACTTACCTAGTAATATTTCAACTATGTAGTGACATATGTAGTCTATTCCAGCCAAGAAAAAAGTACCTCAGGAAATCAAAGCATATGATAATACAAGCAATTTTCAAAAATTCATACTCAAATTGCAATATTTTGTTGGATGTTGAAAATTACTTTGATATTATCAAATGATCCCCCCAAAAGACGTAAACATTACCAATGTCATAGTTAAATCTATCAGAGCCCTGCCATACAAAGGTTTCAGGGTTACAACTAACGCTCACATAGAGGTAAAAATGTGCAAGTCCATGTTGTGCGTAGTAAGGCTTCAGTTCTCACATTGAATTTCCACCGAAAGATATAAATGAACGAACATTTTTATTGCATCAGATGGTAATATTTTTAACCGACTTCAAAAAGAAGGCGGTTACCAGTTCATACCGTATGTAATTTTTTTTTTGTTTGTCCACTCACAGCGTCTCACCTAGTGAACCGATTTTGATTATTCTTTTTTTAATAGATAGGGGATGGCTTAACTTAGGTCCCATTACTTTATTTGAACATATTTGTTCCTTAGACAAAAGGTTATGGGCAAAAAACAGTAAATTTCATGCATTATCCCAATTAAATGATTAAATATGAAACCCATTGTTATAAAAGTTTGTTGGCATATAACAGTAACATTAATAGTACTGTCCGACCACGGATTGTATGGAAAGACAAACATCCGTTTTACAGTCGGAAATGGACGAATCTATTATTTTTTACTGATGTCAACTTTTGCAAAAGCAGAGTCTCATTTAAATAAGCGGAATACGCGCATCAAATTTTTACTTTTCCCCCTTATTCACATAGATTCGTCTTATCAGAACATTTGAAAATTCCATGCAATCCGTGGTTGGACTATAATTGTAATGATAATTTTGAATAAAGGCTTCTCTGAAGCAAGCATCAAGTTTCTTCAGTGTCATTGATCCATAGTGGGGTTAAACCTAACATGGAAGCGAGGGGATGCAGTAATCAGGATCTGCTTAGCCTTCACAATACTACCAGGTTAGGTTTACCTCAACTATACAGGATTGCGTCACAAGAAACTTGTATGCTGTAAAATGCAAATTAGTTAGGGAAAACGGAATATTTAAATGGTTATAATTAAATTAACACACAAATTATGAATTCCAGAGAGGAACAAAGATAAATTTTTATGTTCCTAATCGTTTAAAGTTTAAGTAGTGCTTATAGTTTTCCTCCTTTGTTTAGTATGGAGCATTTTTATGAAAAAAATATGCTGACGTTTCGTGATGGTAATTTTTACTGAAACTTTTACTGAAATACCTACATTTAAAATAAAAAGAATGAAATAAAAAAAAAATTTGAAAAAGAAAAAAAAAAAGAATCAACTTCAAAATTGCTCTAAAAAGTGAAAAATAATTTTATTCTTTCAACACCATCGATAATACTTTTAAACATAAATTTTGAAGTTGGCGCAAAAACGATAGATAAGATCATTCACAGTCATAACTCAACTACAGCTATAAATTTAACTAGGCCTAGTTTCTTCACTACCACATACATTATGCATTGATGACAGCATATTTGAGCAACGATATAAATGTTTCGTTCCTAACTTTGGATGATTTTCTGAAAAAAATATGAACGGAGCATGGTTACACTGGATTTTACTTTTTGTTTTTGCGCCAACTTCAAAAATTATGTTTAAAAGTATTATGGATGGTGTTTAAAGAATAAAATTATTTTTCACTTTTTAGAGCAATTTTGAAGTTGGTTCCATTTTTTCTTCAAATTTTTTTTTTTATCCAAACAATTCAACATGACGAAAACACTGGGGAAAAAAGGTGTTAACTAATTATTTCATGTAAAAAAATCAAGCAAATGCTGAGCTAAAATGGGTAGTAATTTTACCAAAAGAAGATTTTTATCAAATCTTAAATCTTTTGAGCCAAGTTAATTTTTTTTTAAATCTTTATTACGCATTTTATTTTCCTTTTCGGTATTTTTTGTTAGTGTGTCCTACAGAGAAGACGCCGGGACTGAAGATTTTAAGATACATAATTAACAATTTTTCACCGCAAGAATTGAATATGTGCTTTGCTTTTTCTTAATGTCTAGGGATGCAGTAGAGCTCATATACAAGAAATTTCAAGATTTACTAGATGTCCTGGCTAAGGAAAAGAAGATACCAAAGGATAAACTTACTTCACGCTTGGCATTGATTAAAATAGTAAGTAACCAAGCATATATTTTTATTTCTGTTAAAACCTATAAAAAAAACTTCAATACTTTCTTGTCTACCTATTTTGGAGTAGTTTTGGTTAAGCTTGGCTTTTATATCAAACCGTTAAATCAAAAAGCTACACATTTAGAGTGAATCGTATCTTTGTTCTTCAGGAAACCATACAAGATTCTGCCCCAGATGCTGCTGCAGCACTAGATACAAAGTTTAAGAAAATTATCGACCAGGACGGGAAAGCTGGCGGCATCACCCTGGACGTCATCATTCAGTGGTTTGAAGAGACTGGTGTCATTGGAAAAAATAAGTCAATCAACAAGTCCGATGTCACGAAATGCTTCGAGAAAGTTGCCAAGTGCGTAATTTTTAAACGTATTTTCAACTTAATACAGGTTTACTTACTTCTGATTTTGTAGTAAGTCATTAGTTTTTACTGTATTGTTGGCAGTCAAACTAATGGAAATAAAATTACTTTTTCATTTAGGGGTAAGGCTTCTCTCGTGTCGCAGACATTTCAAGAGTTTCTGGATGTTTTAGCAAAGGAAAAGACGATACCAAAAGATAAATTGATTTCAAGCCTGGCGCCCCGTAAAACGGTAAGGATAATGTTTAGTACAGAAAGATTAAGAAACATCCCTATTCAACCGTATGTTTAGTCTAGCTCAGATAAAAAGATCCTTGTCCTCGGACGAGCTCATTTACGTTTGACTTGAAATAAGAAATGTTCTTATTTTGGCACAATGGCAAAAAGAGGTATTGGTAAAGAAAGCCGACTTTTCCCATCCCTATTTTAACAAACGGAATCGTTTTAATTCTTTTGCGTCGGAAGTCGTCCTATAAGAGACAGACTTTACCAGTTGAGGCAGTGAGAATCAAAGGGATGATGTAAGTGGCAAAATAAAAAACTTGGAGCTAACCAGTAAAAATGGTAGGTGAACCTTTCCTCTATCTTGGGGCAATAGATAGTACTAATAGCCCTGGTAGGTTCTGTTATACAGCACAATTTAGAAAAATATTTCAATAAAAAACGACCTAGGACCTTATCTTTTAACACGTTTTACTCAAAACTTGAAAATGCCCACTTACATCCCTTTGATTCTCGCTGTTTCAATCCAAGTTAGGAAATAAATTGGTTTTCGGCGTAATATATTGAAAAATTATCTTTTTTTTGTGACAGCAAGAGATAGAGAAAAGTTCAGTAGAATGCACATTTATACTGCAGCACTGCTATCGCAATACGAAAAACGATTGTCCTGCTGTGGATCTAGTGAGATCCATAGATTTTTTTTATTTTTATTTCCAATGGCTGGCAGCAAGAAAAGGTTACAAAGAACAAAATAGCAAAAACAAACACAATACACAGAACAAGGAACACTACAGGAACAATAGAGTGAAATATTAGCTGCCGATACGCTCTCTTGCTTCCCAATAACGGTCACACAGGCTACGTCTGGAAAGCTGGGTGCAAGTGTGCAGCTGACGAATGTCCATTTCTTCGTTTGAATTGCAAAGGGGACAATTAGGACTCTTGACAATCCTTATGCCTGCCAAAGTTGTAGACCATTCTGCCGGTTAAACCGTTGTCCAGGGTACACCACGTGGAGGTAAGTCTACAATGCACCCCAGATCCCTAGAAATAGAACTGTTTATATGCTATCCAAAAAAAACTAGTATGTTGTGGCCATCACGAAACTTTCTTCTATATCTTTCTTATAATTTTGATCCATCCCCATGCTTGACGAGGAAGCAATATTCCCAACAAAAACAAAATTAAACACGCCAAAACTTGACGACCATCCCAATTCTCGATTTATCTCAAAAGAAAAGCAAATAATGAAAATTGAAAATTATTTTAAACTAGTGGTACCCGCACGGCTTTGCACGTAGTAGCAAATCAAAAGGTCATTTGGTTCGCCTGTATGTTTACAAATAATGGATGATGAATTTTTCGCCAATTGGCTTGTACCCATGACACGGTTCCACGTTATGATAATTTCGTATCTCGCCAATAGGCTTGTGTCCATGTTACGGTTCCACGTTATAATAATTTCGTAATTTACTCTTCCATCTTATGATAATTTTGTTCTTAAAATTGGAATAGAAAAAGAACCACATCGAATTTTCGAAAAATCGCTTCGAGGTGCACTCTCCCATGTTACAAACTTACTTTGTGCCAAATTTCATGAAAATCGGCCGAACGGTCTAGGCGCTATGCGCGTCAAAGAGATCCTGACAGACAAACAGAGATCCGTACAGAGATCCTGACAGACAGAGAGACTTTCAGCTTTATTATTAGTAAAGATTTTGCATTTAATTTCTCAAACTTATTTTATTTCGCGTTTCCATAGTTATGCTTTTAAAATCCATCTTTCGCATTTTAATTTCTTAAAAGTATTTTAGTATTTGTCGTCATTGTTTGGAAGGGTAATTCTGCATGGTGTTTTTTTTTTCTTTTATTTAACCCTGATTGTTGAATATATGCACTTGACACAATTTTTATTCTCAAGAGGGCCGTTTCCATGGAAAAAACCTGCTTTTCACCGCATTCCGATTTTTTTCGGGGTTTATGTGGAATCTTTCTACTCTTGCTAGCTTCTAGAGTGAAAGCAGTATTTTTACGCAGAGTGCATTACGCGAAACAAGTTCGTCTACTAACCGCAAAGGATGCTGGGTAAAAACCGCTTTCTCTAGTATAATGAGAGAACCTCTTTTTACATGGAAACGGGGAATTTTTCAATCGGATTTTTGTGGAGCCAGAACGGGGATTTACCGGGTCGAAATGTGAACGCGGCTAATGTAGACCGAGCAAAGCCGGACAACACAGCTCTGAATATACAAAGATTTGAAAGCTACTGTTAATGTGATTTTATACTTTTTTGTTTGTTTGGGGAAACATTTATTATTGCCGAAGAAAAAACATCCGCTTCACTCGCAAATTTCAGTGGAAAAGAAATGATCATTTCACATCAGAAGAGGGGCGGGGGGGGGGGGGGGGCGTGGAATTTATTTTGTTTAACAGACTTTCTTGAACTTCTTAGCACTGGCATCGCCGTGCGGTACTGCTAGTATTATATATAGAAGAAAGTAAAAAGTGCACCGTACTCCAAACCCCTCTGAGGAAACTTAATGTAGATTTGCTACTTCCAAGACCAAATTTGGTTATAAGAAAGTTGCTTTAATCCCAGCTTAAAGAAATAATCTACATTAAGTCCTAACCATTCTTATGCTCCCGGATAATCCCAGATATCATGCGGTAACTGCATTTTCAAAGTGAAACCATTCACGACTTTCTTTTCCCAATTGTTTTGGAAACGGCAACAGCTCTAAGTGTGTCCTCTGTATCCAGCGGCAGATTTCTTAATAGGATAGTAAGGTCTACCTAGCCTAAGGGGGCAAATTTTCACTGGCAGCAAATTTTTGAATGCTGAAGTGGCCAGCGGTCACTAGAAACAAAGTATCGATTTAACCGAATTTCTGTTACTTTTGCAAGAAATGTAGCGTAGGTGGCAATTCGTTTCAGCCTGTAGTCGGCATTCAGTTTCAGCCCATAGGCGGCACACTTTTAAATCCACTTATTGTATCCAGCAACAAGATCTTATGACTGAGGATTGTATTGATCTTGAACGAAAGCTCGGACGTACTGCCGTTGCGGGGAAAGTAGAGACTTTTCATTTTGATTGATCTTTTAATTAATTTCCTTTAGTTAAGAGGTTGATGCATTACATTTAATTGTATTTGCTCATATATTGTTCTTTTGTTCTGGGGATATTAGTACATGAAAGTATTGTGCACATTTCGTCTGCCGTATTGGAAAGAAAATTCTTCCTACAATGTTAAGTACAAAATTCCAAGTTTCATTTAAACCCAGTAGAACATTTCATTTCCCAGAGTTCTAATTCATTCAATTAAAAAATAGGAATTTTAAACTCGTAAATAGTTTTTCCAACAATTACTACATATGAAAAAGTTTAAAATGCAAAGTATGAATATTGTGTTTTTTTTTTTTTTTTGTCTTTTCAGTTTTCGGGAGCAGACGAAATTTTTGATGATTTCGCAAACTACGATGGGAAGTTGACTCTTAGGACCCTCAATATGCTATTCAGAGACTGTGAGTGTGTGGTCGAAGATCAACCCATTGAACTTGAAGATGTTAAAAACGCTTTTGATAAAGTAGCAAAGTAAGCATACTCAGTAACCTATGAATATTAACTCATGAACTTAAATATTCAAGTTTTAAATGTTACCTTTTTATGTTTCTGAAGATATCCACTTTTCGTAATATTCAAACTCAAATTTTAATCAACTAAAAAGTTTAGAAAACGGGGTAAAAAATATTTTAGTTGTTTGCATGTATTAGTAATTTTACATTACAGATGAGCAGATCCCGTAAAATCAAAATGTGCTAGCGAGAATAATTACATTTGATTATAGACATAAATGTTTCTCTTGATTATTTTTTCTTTGGTATCTTCCATTGTAACATGCGTACATAGTTACAAGTCCCAATCATTCGTTTTTAAAGTACGTCTTGGAACGTTGAACGTTTTTTCCGTTTGTTTAAAAGTAGTGTTTGTTTCAATCAGTATGTTACCGCCCCTAAGCCAGGGCTTAAGGCAGAACTACATGCACCAGATAGCCCGGTTATCACATCCTAAGACTGCAGTTTCGTTCTTTTTACTATTCCTGACTGTCGAGTTCTAATAAGAACGATACTGCTGTCTCAGGATGTGATAACCGGGCAATCTGGTATGTTGCATGTAGTGTTTATCTGTTCGAAGTGTCCATGCAGCCCCTGAAAACAAATGGTGGAAGAGAAAAATGAGAAGTTGGCAATCTCTTGGAAATAGTAAAAAAAAATATCATTCTGTCTTGGGAAAAAATATGTTAGTATGATTAGAGGTGCTGCTATTTGACGTGATTCAAAAATGTGAATAAAATAATAAAAGGTCAATAAAAAGAAGCGCAAAATAATGACTTTTATACTGCCATGTGCAGGTAAACGGCAGTATCTACAAAAATGAGTTTCTGAGATATTTGAAGAAACGCGTTTTTGATTTCCCACAAACATCAATTAAATATTGAAATTTGATTTTAGGCTATTCTATATGTTTATATCGAAGTATTTTTTGCGCAGTTTGTTTCAATTTGATTTTGCAATCAAAATTTTATTTAAAGCAGATACTGCCACTCTCATCGAACTATTAAAAGTGCAACAGCTTAGTATATATAAAAAATTGTGAAAAATATCGTCTGCGACAGAACAAAACAAATGGAACAGAATCGTTCTGTTGGTACACGTTTATTTATCGTCTGCCAAGCATTACTTGTGTTTACTCGTATGTTATCTTCTATAACTGTACATTAGCAAAAAATAATTTTGTTTTATTGTTTTTAGAACACTGATATGAAGAATCAAGATTTTTTAAAAAATGTTTGAGGGCTGTGAAATTACAAAACGTTTTCTTCTACTTTATTTGAAATAAAGTATGATTATTTTCCCCCAAGTATCTCCCCCTTTTAAGTATCTCTTTCGCTCAAGGACGAGAGACGGTAATTCCCAAATTTTGCCGAAAGATAAAATACGACCTGGCACGTATACCTACATCTAATGAGAAGCGACTAGGAATCATTTTAAAAAATGCAATATTTTCTCTAAATTTGCCAAATCAAGGAAATTTTTGAGGAGAAAAATTTTATTGCTTGCCCTTAGTTGAGCTAAAAAGAAATCGCGAAAACCGTTTATGTGTCTTGGTTTAAGTTTTGGCGGCGATTCATTTATGTTCCATTCTCCAGACAATGGTTATGGGCAGGTATAGAGCAGTAAGTACATACTGCTGATTACCTGCATAATGTAGCGATAATATCAGTTACTGCTAATCACCACTGATAAAAAAAAAATGCTTTTATTTAGCGCTAACCAAATAAACATGTTTGCACCATAAAACTGAAGAAGCATAGATTTGAAAAATTCCAAGGAAAAGAAAATGGGAAAAATTGCAGTTACTTTCATTTACCCTTCCACGGTAGAACGGTCATGGGCAAAAAATTTCATGAAAAAAAAAATGCAGTTACTGCCGTTTGCCTGCCCACGGGAGAAAGTTTTCGTTCTTCCGTGTGTAGGTAAAGAGCAGTAAGTGCATTCTGCCAATTACCTGCAAAATGTAGCGACAAAAGCAGTTACTGCCGTTTACCAGACCACGGGAGAAAGTTTTCGTTCTTCCGTGGGCAGGTAAAGAGCAGTATGTACATACTGCTGACTTCCCGCAAAATGTTGCTAAAAAAGCAGTTACTGCTAATTACCACTGATAAAAAAATGCTTTTTTTTTCTGCGGCAGCCAAATAAAAATGTTTGTACCATAAAACTATAATAATACAGATTTCAACAATGCAAAAAAATGAAAATCGAAAAATCTGCAGTTACTACCGTTTACGTGCACACGGCAGTATAACAGGAACTCACTCACAAAACTTTCTTCAAGAACTTACAAATTAGAAATTCGTAGGAAATACATAGGAAAAAAAAAAAAAGAGAATCAGTTACAAAAACTACAGTTCGGAGATTGTTAGTGTAAAGCAGAAACACGTCATTCGGTCTCCAGAGAAGAGATGTAAGATAGAAGGACTGGTCTGGACAAGAGTCTGGATAATGTCTGGACGAGAGATATAGGCTAGAAAGGTAGTGCTATCTAAAGTGATTCAAAAAGCTTTCTAAATAAGAGCTCCTGGTATGATTCAAACTTGGTTCTCGTTTTACTAATAACGATCAATTAATGCTGGCAACCGCAAGGTAACTGTAATTATCATTGTAGTTTATCTTTGTTCTCTGGCAAAGCACTAATATTCAGAAATCACTTGGTTGACAATTCAACCGGTCAACCTGCGAAATAATCACATGGTTGTGGTTATATACGGTTTCATGATCACAGCCTAAAAGTAACTGATGCTCGGTCTAGCTCAATTTTGTCCTATGGTACACACAACACACTTGTAGATAAATCAGTCGCCAACAGTAACTTGTGGACAACATGACCAATACGTTAGGTTTTGTCGAACTTACTATCTCTGGCATATTTATATACTAACACATTGCCCGGCTTTTTCCCAATCTACCTTGAAAATAAAAATTGTGTCAAGTATATTCAACTACCAGGCTTAAATAAAAGAAAAACGAGCTGATGTGTGCATCACATGACTTCCTTTTACTCCAATTTAATGTCATTTCCGCATTATTGGCAATTTTAATGTGATTCAATTGTTTAATCTCTAAATATCCCCAACAGTGGGCAAATTGAAACCAAATTAAAAGAAAAAAAAGGAAAAATAATCGCCAAATTTGTCACCAAGTTGGCGACAAAACTTGGCGATCAAAAGACTGGCGATATATCGCCTAGTGTCCGACAAATTATAACACAACTTGAGTTTACATCGGATTTAATAATGATCCCCCCCCAAAAAAAAAGAGGCAAAAGATCCCCTTAGGAACATCCGAATGCAACCAAAAGGAAAGGTACACAACTAGACCCCACTAGGAATCTACGTACCAAATTTCAACTTTCTAGGACATACCGTTTTTGAGTTATGCGAGATACATACACACATACGCACATACATACGTACATACGGACGTCACGAGAAAATTCGTTGTAATTAACTCGGGGGTCGTCAAAATTGATATTTCGGGTGTCTATACGTTCCTAGGCATGTACCCACGTGTGATCGGGTCGAAAAGAAAACTCAACATTCATTCGGGGGTGAGAAAAATGGAAATTAAGGCCGATTTTTGAGTGAAATTTTTTTCGTGAATACAATGCTTCCTTTTTTGTAAAAGGAAGTAAAAAAAAACATCATTCAAAATTTCCCTTCCAAACAATTACAAAGGATATTAAAATACTTTTAAATATTAAAATGAGAAAGATGGATTTAAAAAGCGTAACCTTGGAAACACAAAATAAAACAAGTTTTAATAAATTAAAATGAAAGAGATGGAAAGAAACAATTTATTCAAAAAGCGTAATCGTGGACACACGGAAATAAAATGGTTAACAACTTGAATGGAGATGAGATTTTTCGAACTTGATTTAAAAGACCTTGTAATTTTTTTTACTTTGGAGATAGAAGCTTACATTTTCGGCCATAGGTCGAGATAGATCTGGAGTAAAAAATGTCGCTTTTTCCAATGGCGTCAAAAAGAAAACTGTGTGACAATTCCTTCACTTTTTAGTGATAGATTTAATATAAAACGTGGTGCCTAAATTTCAGCTAAGCTTAAAACAATTCGAGCTAAAAACACAAATAACTCACGCCGTAATTAAGTTAGAGCATTGAAACAAATTGCGTAGAACGCGGAACAGTCTACCCTTTCCAACGTTATAAAATATTAATATATGCAAGTAATTTTTCCTACCCGTATTGATAAATTTATGTAAAAATTGGGTGTAAATTGGAATAAGAAAGGAACTATTAATCGGATTTTTTTCGAACTAATCTGCAAAACGTTCCGGTGCTGAAAAAAAAGATACTCTGAAAATTTCAGCGAAATCGACCGGGTAGTTCTCGAGTTTTGCGCGTTCACACAAACAGACGCTGTTAGGAGACTTCATTTTATACTATGTAGAGAAGAGACTGAACATAAGAGTGAATGTGTGTTTCCCTGATTATCCATCAAAAGTGAGCTTTTTTTGCATGCCTTGTAGAAAAACAGAGGTAGGCGAAATCTATCTTTCGTAGGAATGATTGAAATTATGTAGGTATATGAAATCTGTGTGGGAAAAACATCGTGAACATAATTTTTTTTTGGAACAATGTTAGTTTCCAGCGTAGGACATTTTTACGGAGTTGTATTATTTTAAAACTTCTTCGGTTTAATAAATTCACGTGTTCTTTAATTCAAGAATCGATATAACCAATAGCATTTTTGACTTTTTGCTTTAAGTTACATTTTCAGCAATCATGATATTTTTCTAAAAAGTTTCACTAGTCACTTTCTTTATTTAAATTGGGAAAACGATTTAGAGATCATTAAGAAACATAATGCTTAAAATATTTTGTAAAAACATATTAAATTCCTCTTGTAACACATTTTAAATAAGTATTTTCGATCTGGAGGTGATATGATCAAGAATTACGATTTGAATCGAAAACCTTTTATATATGTGAGTGTTTTTATTCTAATTTAATAACAAATCTTTCTTATTCACTAAAGGGGTAAATCAAGTATCAATAAAGAAGGTTTCAAGGAATTTCTGGATGTTCTTGCAGAAGAAACAAATGTTTCAAAAAACGAACTTATTGAATTCTTAGGATCTCTTAGTACTCATGTTAAAGAAGATGCAGTAAGTAATAAGTTTGAAGTATTGTTAGGGGGACCGGGACACAGAAAAGTCATCAAATTTTGCCATTTTTTAAAAATCATTTAAAAAAAATCTCCGTTTTCTTCTGCTTAAAAGGCTTTTTTCTGCGTTTAAATCTTGTTTCTATCTTGACTAAAATGAAAGATATAAAAAATTTTTGTTGGAGGCATTTAACTATTATTACATTTAACTTTAAAGCTTTAAACGCGTTTTTCTCTATCATGCAATTTTTCCAATTTTTTGCATTTAAACTCTTATAAGTCAAGAACTGATAAAGATAAAGTAATGAAATTTAGATCATATCTTTTTCAAAGTTCACTTTAATTTTTTTTCGGCAAGTTCCCAAGAAAAAAAAGTTTACTGCAAAACTTGTGATATATTTAAAAAAAAAGTATTTTTGAATTTTTCTTTGCATATTTTTTATTTTTATTAAAATGATATTTTTAAGTCGCCGAATGAAAACTAAAACTCAGGTATTTGTGCATAATTTTTGAAAAATATTTGAAAATTGACCAAGAACAATTTAAGTTTTAACGATTTAAAACAACCCCATTTAAAAAAAAAGGAATATAATTTAAATAAAAAACTTTTTTTTATTATTTAGGTTATGAGTTTGCTTATTGAATAGATAACACAGAGGAACAAAAAAATGTTTTTTCTTTGGTGCCCAGAGATTGCAAACTGATTTTAGATATGTTTGGGGCTCTGAATCGAAATATTAAATTAGTTTTTCTCCAGCAGCTCTACCTTTTCAGATAAGTACGGCCGTTTTATCCAAAATATGCAGTTTTAACTCCATTTTGCACATTTCTAAAGCTAATATACGCTTCTAAAACAAGGTTTACTTCCAGCATATTTGTCCCATTGTCATTCTGCAGTTCAGTTACGCTCAGGAAAATTCACTACATTAAGTAAATATCTGGCAAGTTAAGTAACAATGCCTTAACGAACTAAGGTCAACTTGTAAGTTCTTGCTTTGCATATATTCGCTTCGTGTGATGTGTGACGAGTTGGATCTTTGTACATAGTATTTTCAGGGTCCGATTATTATGGAGGGTAACCCTAATCAAACATTTTTGGGGGGACCTCTGCAGTCAAACCTAAAAAAACATAAACACTAATGAAGAATCAGGGGTGGTGGTTTCAGGGATATAGATGTGTCGAACCACTCATTCAAAATACTTGTTGTTGGGGCAGAGCATCATACACTTGTACATCTAAAACAATATAAACAAATCAAGAAGAATACCTTGATTTTTTTCATTTTCTTAAATAATCGACTGTTACAATTTTATTCCTTTTGGGGCCCTTAAAAATCAGGGATCCATGCCCAACAGCCTAATTGGTCTGTTTGGTAATTGAGCTCTGGTTTATTTGTATCATACAATAGGAATAAAAATTCCATGCTTAGTTTTTTATTTGATCTATGGGTGTAACTTAAACCTATGTCAAGTACATTTCAAGTTCAATACCTGGAAAATTTGAGCTCCTATGCAAAAACTGATGTGATATTTGAACTCAGTGAACCAAATTCGTACTATATCAGCTCCAAAGACCCGTGCACCAAAATGATTGTTGCCCTGTGTAATAAATCAGTGCAAGAAAATTAAAAACTCTAAACCGTGAAATATTTTTTTTTCTTTTTTAAAATGTGTCCCGGACCCCTTAACCTTTAATGTAAGTTTTTCTGATTTAAATGGTAAACAAAGATGAAATATGGTTTCAATATTTAACATTATTTGTAGAAATCATAACATACGTTTCTAGTATTAAAAGCAAGAAAAATGTGACTCATATTGCATATGCAAGGGTTTGCTCAACTAGTAGTATTTTTATCGTTATCATCTATGCCAATAACAGATGATATGTGCTAAGTAAAGAGATACAGGATTGCATCACAAGCAACTTGTATGCTGTGAAATGTAAATTAGTTAGGGAAAACGTAAATGGGTTCAATATGATAGTTACATTAAGTACCAATATATTAATGACGCTTTTAACCGACTTCAAAAAGGAGGCGGTTATCAGTTCATACCGTATGAATGTTTTTTTTTTGTCCACTCACAGCGTCTCACCTATGCATCTATTTCTGAAATATATTTACACTAAAAAGAATAAAATATAACAATTTTGGGGGAAAAAAAAAGAACCGACTTCAAAATTTCTCTAAAACGAGAAAAATAATTTTATTCTTTAAACATCATCGATAATACTTTTAAACATAATTTCTAAAGCTGGCGCAAAAACGATAGATAAAATCATTCACAGCCATATAACTCTACTAAACCAGGCCCAGTTTCTTCAATACCACACGACAGCATATTTTAATAGCGATATAAATGTTTCGTTCCTAATTTTGGATGATTTTCTGAAAAAAAAAAAAAAAAAAAGTGAACGAAGCATGGTTACACTGGATTTTACTTTTTGTTTTCGCGCCAACTTCAAAAATTATGTTTGAAAGTATTATAGGGTGTTTAAAGACTAAAATTCTTTTTCTCTTTTTAGAGCAATTTTGAAGTCGGTTCTATTTTTTTTCCAAAAATTTTTTAATTTCTTCCTCTACATCACAAAGATGTGTTGCATAGCTAGTAATTAATTATTTCAGCAATAAAAATATCAAGTTAAAACACACTAAATTATATAAAATAACTCTACATACAAAAGTTTAAACACCAAGTGAAAACACAGACGTTAAATTTCTTTTTGGCTGCAATCTGTCTGGTACGATGGTTTCCGGATGGCTATTATTTGTTGTGAATATTTCACACAATGGCACTGGAAAGAACATCCTAACAACAAAATTTAAGATAAATTTCTTCAAAGGGTATTAGTTAGAAATAAAATAGGGCTTAGGGAAATTAAAAAAAAAATGCCTTTCTATCAACCTTAAAATAGATTAAACTAACGAAGGGAACATTTGTTAATTGTTGTTGTCTTGTCCAAGAACTGTGAAGACATCAAATAACGCCGAAGGCGTCCAAAGCAGCCCTGGAAATAAAGACCTTTGATTAATAGAACAGGCAGTTGATGGTATGTGGGGTTTATGTTCTGTTCTAGCACTTTGTAATAATAAAAAGACAATTGAAAATGTAATTTGGAGAAAATTGAATACGTATCGGGAAAGTAGGGACTAGAGTGTTGTAACTTCTTTGGCAATCATGGGATATTTTCAATCCTTCAAAATGTCTTGTGCGTAATCTGGCTGCAGTTGTTGAAATTATGCGGTTGCAATAATTGAAACTGAGTGATTTCAACTTAATTATTAAGTTATGGGATAGAACTCTTCTTAGCTTGTTGGGAGATGAGTTTACGTTAAACTGTAGCATCAGCATTCACAAGGGTTATGCTACTGGAAAGTTCAGGGGTATTTGTAGCTTCTTTGGAACGTTTGTGCCATGCGTCATTCCTATGTGTTGGCATTTAAGGCAGGGATCTAAGCAGTCCATTTTTACCAAGACAATGCTCAGTCAGACACATCAAGGATGTCAGAGTCATCAGAATCTTTTTCCACACTAGCATGTCCTGTGGCCTGCTCGATCTCATGATTTGTCACAGATCGAGTGGGACAGACTACGAGTTCGATCGAATTAGTGAACCGTTTACAGTAACTGTGGTACGAAATGATGAAGGCACGAGACTGTTATGCCTCAACTGTATCATTTCTAAACTTCACGTTAGAAGTGGCTCATCAGGGTACTAAAATCTTCGTTCATTACGAATTTTTCCACTAATAAATGATCACTTTGAAATCACTTTCTTACATCAATGATTTTCTTAAGAATGAAAAATTTCATTTCATTATGACAACACTTTCTGGGTGCGGCGATTTTTTTATGTGGTGGATTGTATATTTATGAAGATTTAAATTTGTCCCATAGCAACGTGGCACTGAAAGAAGACCAGATAGGAGAAAAGATGTGAGGTCTGAAGAAGTATCAGGAAGGTTAAAAGAAAATTTTGATGTCTATTCCGAACTTGATGACGTACATAGAAAGGGAGGAATCACGCTTCCAGCTATTAACAAGTGGTTCACCGAAGCAAGTGTAACGGGCAAGTACATGCCTGTGAAAGCTAATGTTGTCAAAGAATGTTTTGATAAAGTTGCATCGTAAGTTAAATGTGTTAAATATATTTTCAATCAAATTTTATTACAAAATTTTACTACTTAAGAAAATATTGATCAGATGCTAAAAAGTTGATGTCGGTATGCGGGAAAGTAGGCTTGTTTAGTTCTGGATTGAACTTTTTTTTAATACAGCACTTTACGAAAGTGAAAATTATTAACTGCTATCTGTTTTTACAGAGAAAAAGAGTGCATTGGAAGCATAAATTTTCGATGCATCCATTCATCCATTTTGAATTTTAATTAGAAAAAAACTCTTAAAATTAAAGTTCATAATTTTCATTTTTGCATTAATTTTAAAAAGTTTAGAAAAAACAAAAATCACTTTCAGTTAGAGTATCTTCTGATAAAAAGGGCCATTTTTTTTGCATAGGCAACTGATTAAACGTTTATGATTTTTTTTTCAATGTGTTTTATCTAAAAAGTATATTATTGGCTTTAAGTACGAATCCTTAGAAGAAAATTAAAACAACTGAGGCAGTGAGAAGCAAAGGAATGCAAGTGAACTTTTCACGTTTTGGGTAAAACTCGCTTAAAGCTATGGTCCTAGGTAGATTTTCACTGATTTTTTTTTTCTAAATCATGCTGTATAGCAGCACCTACCAGAGCTACTAGTCCTATCTTTTGCCCAAGACAGGAAGATGCTCACTCACCATTTTTACTGATTTTCTACAAATTTTAAATTTTGTCACTTACATCCCTTGGCTTCTGACTGCTTCAATCGCAAATGAAAGTTTTATGGATTAATTTAAGATTATTGTTTAACTCAGTGGAAAACCTGTGCTATCGGAGGAAGTATTTCAAGATTTTCTACAGACTATTGTAAAAGAGAAAAAAATTCCCGAGGATGAACTGAAGAAAAGGCTTGCATCCGTTGAACCAGTGAGTATCGCATTATATGTTTAAATGAGCAAGAAGTGGTCTCTAGCAAAACGTTCGGGCTAAAAACTGCATAACTTAGGTGATAAAATCTTTTAGTTCAATGTATTTGATTTCAAATTGTTAAAAAAGAGTAAGGTTATTAGGAGGTTTCCTCTTCATCGAAGAGCTTTCAGAAAAGTGTTAAACTTCAATAAATTAGAGTACCTACTGCAGCCGCATTTAATTGTTTCTAAATATCTCGCCATGCTCCTTCAATTAATTACTCTTCAAATTTTCATCATATGTCCACCATTTTGTAATGATATTTATGATGTTTGAAAAGCTAACTCATTTCTGAAAGTTTTATAACATTTTTAATATCGTTCTATAAACTTTTTTCTTCTTTACGTGCTTGTGTTCACCTAAAACTATTCCTGTATGAAGTTCGTATGGTAGTTTGAGAAATTTTAATATAAAATAATAAAATTACCTAATTGTTTTCACAGCAGATTCATATAAAATGACTTAAATTCGATTATTTAAAAAATATTAAAAAAAAAATGGCCCATAAATAAATAGTAATAAAAAAACCCTATCAATCGCAACTAAATTCAGGACTGCCACTGAATTCTGTTATTAAACATAGTTGCATGTGTAACTTTAATACAAAGATAGTCTCAAAAATAGTCGCCTGAAGCAGAAAACAATTTCTAAATCAATATCTCACTCAAAAAAAAAAAAAAAAAAAAGTATTTTTTTCACAATAAAACAATAAAGTTTCGATAAATACATGCGTTGGCTGCATGGTATGCATAAGCAGAACCACTCAAAGTGGAGAGCTAGACCGATGCGATATTCAAATTTTCCGTATTGACTAGATTCTTCCATAAGCAACTCATGAAAAAAAAACTTTTCCAGGTTTTAGTGCAATCTTTTTAAGTGAACAAGTATTGACATCTTCTGGTATAACTTCACGTTATCGGATCGTTAGTTAAAGACAACAATAAAAGACTGCATAAGAAGCGCTAGAAACACCACCGAAAACGTTCCCGTTTTTTTTCCCACAAAGTAATGGTAAACTTATAAGTGAACTTTCGACTTTTTCAATTTTGTCGTCCTAGGTAAAAGATCACTTGGAGTTCATGGTTTTAGTCACTTTTTCACTTAAATAGTCATCGTTTTTTACAATTAAATCTTACTATTATTATATATGCGAAAGTTTGTCTGTATGGATGTATGGATGTATGGATGTATGGATGTTTGTTACTCTTTCACGCAAAAACTACTGAACGGATTTTGATGAAACTTTACAATAATATAGCTTATGCATCAGAATGACACATAGGGTAGTTTTCGTCCCGTTATGGGGGGCAAAACCCCCTTAGGGGAGCAATAAAATACAATTTTCGTATAAATTCTCTAATACAGGGATGAAAAAATACTTGCACATATTTACATTATATGTCCATCGAAAGCTCTGATTTTTCTGTTGAAGATGGCACCTATTCGAAATTTCTAAGTAGAATAAAAAACGAGTTATGAGCTTTTTAGTTCCATGTTCAAAGGCTTTCCTAAACTCAATACAATATTTAGTGTATCATCTCAACTCCCTGTCCATAGCGACAATTGTTGTATTGTTCACTATCTTTGCTTTTCGTGACTGTTCAAGGCTTTTCTCAAGTCAAATCTTGAAGTAAGATTTTTGCACAAGATTGGCAAATAATATAGGATTTGGTTGATCATTTTCCATTTAAACGGAACTTTAATGTAATTAATGGTTTTTATTATTATTTATGCTGATTGAACACTTACTCATTATCCAATCAACCAGCGGATCGCCAAAATTTTTGAAGAAAGATTTCCGTAGCTGATGCATTTGGCAGTTTTTTTTCAACGTCGTTGTTTTTGAAGCCGAAGAGTACATCATAATGTTTTTCAGCTTTCAACATGTAAACAAAATATCGTCAATCAAAGAATCTTTAAAAAACTTTTTTTACTGTGTTAAATAATCCAGCAACTAAATTAGGCAAATCCATAAACAGCACAAAAACTTTCATTAATTTTCCTCTTTGCACAATTTCAAACAATCGCCAAATTTTACTACTCATTTTGGAAACATTTCGGATGAAACTCTTTAGCGCCATTTTATGGTGACCAAAAGTATCTCAGCACCTGACGATAATATCTTTGTAACGAAAATTAATATCATATCGTTTTACGAAGTAAGGAAAGGAGGAGGGAGCATCATCGAAGGTACCCCAAAACGATTCCCGCAAATTCTGTAAAATCGCACCAAGAGCCCATAATGATTGAAATTTCCCAAAATAACTAAAGCAAGTATAAGGGGATTACGAGCAACTTCAATAGTTATACAGAGATGGTTTTAGACTCCATGTTAAAAAAAAAGTATCAACAGGTTAATCTGTTTAAACATGAGAAGAATAACTTCATGTTTCGGAAATTTGTATATGCTTAAATATAGTGCTTTCGTTTCTAAATGAATACTTTTTCGTTCTTTATACTTATTGCTATTTTACTTTTATGGGTAAGGAAGAAACTCGATTTTTAATCACGTCAAAAAGATGTGTTTTAAATTCTTTTACTTAAACCAGAAAACAAAAGCAAGTAACGATTTTTTCTCATAATTATTACTGACCCAGGCATCGCCGGGTATTTTTGTTAGTACAAAATAAGCGTTTTGCCTAAAATTGGTTAAAATAGTCGCGTTAGTCTCCTTTTTAGTCACCAGCGGCAGCCTTAAAATTTTACTTTCATCTTCATTACACCTGGTGAAAGAATAGTCCTGCTTCATCATATTGATTGTAATGGATGTTAAGAAAAAAAAGTTTTCAGGTAAGACTGTTTATTTTGCAAAAGAAGTCATCAGATCAAAGTGTTCTGAACATTTATGTGCAAAGGAAAAATAAGTGCCTTTGGATTAAGTTAATATCTGTGTTCCCAAATTCAGTGCTCATCACGGAGCTTGAAATATACTATTACAGACCGGTAGAACTGCAGCTTATTTAAACATTTTTTTTTTTGGAAAAGAAAAGAAAAAAAATCGTGATTTTTAAAGTAAATTGAAACAAAAAAGGTTAGTTATGTTTTGGATTTAAATCTTTCCCTTAGCAAACAAGCACCGAAAGAAGACCCCACAGAAGAAGAGATGTCAAACCGGAAGAAGTATGTGAAAGGTTGAAAGAAAATTTCGATGACTATTCCGAACTCGATCACGGACATAGAAAGGGGGGCATCACGCTCCCGGCGATTAACAAGTGGCTTAGCGAAGCAGGTGTCATGGGTAAAGACACGCCTTTAAAACCTAATGATTTCAAGGAATGTTTTGATAAAGTTGCATCGTAAGTAGTGTCTGCTAAATGTATTTTTAAGCAAAATTTAGTTACTGGCTGTGGTTAACCTATGCATGTATTGAATTTTTTTTTTTTTAACGAAAAAAAACGAGCTGATGTGCGCATCACACGAGTTCCTTTTGCACGAATTTAATGATAATAGTGCTTTGGAGTAAGAAAGGAAACTCTTTAAATATTTTCACCCTTGGTTCGTCACAAACCGATGCAAAAAAGCGTTTTACAGAGATTAATTTTCCCAATATCGACAATTTTAATGTGATTCAATGGATGCCTTTCTAAGAATCACCAATAGCGCCAAATTGAAACCAAAATCTTTCGCCACATTTGTAGCCAACTTGTTGACATATCGCCAAATGTTCGCCAAATTATAACACCACTTGAGTTTGCATTGATATTAACACTGATTTTCCCCCAAAAAGGTGTAAAAGACCCCTTTCGGAACTTCCGAATACTACCAAAAGGGGAGATACACAACTAGATCCACTAGGAGTCTAAATACTGAATTTCAATTTTCTACGACAAAACGTTTTTGAGTGATGCGAGATACGTACATACGTTCATTCATACATGTACATACAGACGTGAAGGGAAAATTCGTGGTAATTCTCTCGGGGATGGTCAAAATGTATATTTCGGGCGTCCATATGTTCTTAGGCATTTAGACACGTGCGGTAAGGTCGAAAAAAAAAACTACTCAATATTTATCCAGGAAGAGTAAAATGGAAAATTAACTGTGCTTTCACTTAATTTTTGAAAAAGTGCTTAAGGTTATAAAAATCATATTGTGGATTTAATTGCAAAGTTGAATTAAAATATATATACAGTTGGCTCTCTATTTAACAACTTTCAAGGGACCATAAAAAAGCGTCTTTTAGTAGAATGCATCCTTAATTAGAATGCTTTTAAAACTATAGTATAGCATCCGGGACCGTGAAAAATCGACTTTAAATAGAGAAAGTCGTTAAACAGAGTGTCGTTAAAAAGAGAGCCAACTGTATCACTTTTTACAGATATGGAATAAATGTCTGCAAACTTTATAAAATATGTGCGACATGTACCGTTTCAGGAAAGCTGAATAATTTCTTAATCATTTTCAACATTTCGCTATTTTTTGAGAAAAAAATATTTCTTTCGTTCTCACTTGACTGAAGTGTAAAATATTAACAACTTTCCATGCTTTATAGAGAAAAAAGATGTATCGAAAACACATTTGGGTGCATCCATTTTGAGTTTCGCTTAGAAAAAAAACTATTAAAAATAATATACTAAACCTTTATTTTTGCATAAAATTGAAAAAGTATTTTTTCCAAAAAAAAAAAAAAAAAAACTCGTTTAAAAGTTAGTGTTTATTGAGAAAACAACTTTTTTAAGCATTAGCAACGTCTTGAACGTTATCTAAAAATTATTTTCTTAGCTTTATTACAAAAGCTAGGGAAAAAACTTGAAACTTTTTAGGTAAAATCTTTGAACATTAACATAAATTCATTGTTTAACTCAGTGGAAAACCTGCGTTATCAGAGGAAGTCTTTCAAGATTTTCTTCAGACTATAGTAAGGGAGAAAAAAATTTCTGAGGATGAACTGAAGAAGAAGCTTGCGTCCGTTGAACCAGTGAGTACAACAATGTATTTTTAAATGAGTGCTAAGTGTCTTTTGTAAAATTTTCGTTTTATATTTTAAAATAAGCAATAAGTGGCATTTAATAAAAGTTTCGTTCTTAAAACGGCGTAATTCAGGTAAATAAAATTTCTAACAAGCCGAATTCCAATTTATATCGTTAGAAAAGAGCAAAATCGTAAGGAATTTTAAACATCATGGAAAAGCTTTAAGAGAAATGTTGAACTTAAACAAATTATAGTCCCAACCGTAGCCACGTCAATGGTTACAAAAAATCTCGCTATGCCACTTCAAAATTTCATCATATGTCCACCACGAAATTTGTAATTAAAAAAAAACAGCAATTTTCTTCTAGGACTTATAACTCATTTAATTCAATATCATTCAAGTAACATCTTGTGTTTTCCAAAGGCGTGAGTGTTAATCTAAAACGATTAATTTGCCTGCTCAAATTCGTATGGTTGATTAAGAAATTTCAATTTAATACCATCAAACTGCCAAAATTTGTTTAACAAGAAAATTAAATAAACAAACTGTTTCTATGAATTCTTAATTGCACCTTGCTTTAAGAAAAATCTTTGCTTTTACATTGTTCTACAAAAAGGAGGGATACTTTTACCTCAAGCAACATTTTCGCTTTTCGATGCAATATACCTGGTTAATCAACAATAACCGCTACACCATATAACTGTTACGGACATTGAGCAACAAATAACAAGTCAGACATTTTATTTTTTTTTGCAAAGTGAGTCCATCGATAAATTCTGTTCTTAAGATTTATGTATTATGAAAATAGAATTGCTCTTGGAGTAAGTTAATATCCGTGTTTCCAAACTTAGTATTAATCATAACATAACTTGAAAGAATCTATTATTAAAGTAGTAGTGGAACTGCATTTTGATTGTCCAATTTTGTTTTTGACAAAAAAAAAAAAAAAAAAAAAAAAATGAATTTTGACATCTTGAATTTAAATTATGTTTTTCGCGATCACGAGTGTGTGTGTTTTGTGCATGTGTGTGTGCGTGTGTGTATGTGTGTGTGCATGTATGTGTGATGGTGTGTGTATGTATTCGTGTGTGTGTGCGTGTGTGTGTGTGTGTGTGTGTGTGTGTGTGTGTGTGCATGTGTGTGTGTTTGTATTCGTGTGTGTGATGGTGTATGTATGTATTCGTGTGTGTGATGGTGTGTGTATGTATTCGTGTGTGTGATGGTGTGTGTATGTATTCGTGTGTGTGATGGTGTGTGTATGTATTCGTGTGTGTGATGGTGTGTGTATGTATTCGTATGTGTGTGTAGGATATGACGAAACCTGGAGACGGTTCGGCTAGAGGAGCAGTGTCGGGTGGGCCCGGTCGACGGTGGAACTACAGAGGGAGGCGGAGGGAAAACAAAATCATATGAATTCGAAACTGTCAAGTGAGAACAATAAGCAATGTGATTGCTCAAATAATAATAAAAAAAACATTTGTTTTATGGTTTGATGTAAATTAAAAATGAAATTTGGTTATTGATAAGGTTCGAATTTTCCCCACAGAAACGAGGCGCTGAAAGACCACAGAGGAAAAAAGACGTCAAGCCTGAAGAAGTATGTGAAAGATTGGAAGAAAATTTCGATGACTATTCTGAACTTGATGACGGACATAAAAAGGGAGGAATCATGCTTCCAGCGATTAACAAGTGGTTCAGCGAAGCTGGTGTAACGGGCAAGGACATGTCTGTAAAACCTAACGATGTCAAGGAATATTTTGATAAAGCTGCATCGTAAGTAGGGTCTGTTAAATATATTTTCAATCAAAATTCATTTGTTGGGTACAGTTAACTTATGTATCTTCTGAAATGTTGTTTGAAAACGAAAAAAAAGACAGCTTATGAGACTGTATTTTTTACACGTCGCACTTTACAAGATTTTAAAAACCTTCGAATAAAAAAAGGTCATCTTTACATCAGTTAGTTTTTGAAATAAGATATGCTGATTTGTTATGAGGAATATGACTCTTCTAATAAGAAAGACATTTCCGCAAAAGATAGTGAACAGTTTACTAGCTTTTGATATTATGTGCGTAACAATTACGCAAGTAATTTACATTTGAGCGAAAAACTCATTTACTGATGCTGAAACACATCAGAAACTCAAGAATGCCTCTTAAAACACATCATTTCAACAACTTGTAGCATTCATAATGTTTTTGTACAATAAAAGAGGCATTAGCTACCTGTTTCTGAAATGTAACTGAAATAGCGCAGGTTATTCTGAGGTGATTTAAACTTTTTCACTTTATTATACATACTTATAATCTTTGCACCCTTTAAACTAACTACGTTTATTATAAATAAGTTTATTTTAAACTAATCTTTAGAAATATATAACATTATATAGGGAACTATGCAGATTTCTTCTTAGGGAGACAAAATGACCCGCGCCGTATTTCCAGGAATACAAGTAATTCTAGTTTTAATAAACCATGTTTTTAAAATAAACTAAAGAGTATTAAATAATTTCTATCAGATTAATGCAGATTTAAATCCCATACACTTTCAGAATTTCTTGCAAATAGTCTGGAAAAATTTGTGATTGTGAATTTTAATATTTATTAAAATATTATAGTTAGTTTTAAAAGAAAAAATATGGGGCTCATGCAAAAGACAATTGATGCGTTAATAATTTAACTAACAGTTTTATCTCTCTGCAAAATAGTATAAACTGAGGCGTAAGTTTTCTCTGATGCCTCAATCCTTTACACTTAGAGTTACATGGTACATTCGCCTCCTGTTTTTGGTTTTAAAGCTTACATGTATTTTGAAAACTTTTAAAAACTCACAACTACAATTTTTTGAGTCATACAATATAAAATTCTGAAACTGTACGGGGCATTAAGTCTACTATATCTACTTTTCAGTTTCTTTTAAAAACATGGTACACGAAACTTTTTTATTTCATTAATTACTCGTATTTTCTACTTTTTAGCCCTCTTTCCCGTAAAAATAAAGAAAGAAAAAAAAAGTAGGAAAGAAGGCTTAGTGAGTTCCAAAATATCGTTAAAAACAAAAAAATGGCAAAAATGAATAAATTGTTAAAAAAAATATCGAAAAATTAAAAATTGGAAAAAGTGGTTTTGAGATGGGGAAAATGTGCTTCGGTCTGTTTGTCCCCTTCTAATAACTTTTGAGTGAGTAGTCCAATTCGAACAAACTTTTTGCTGTTCAAAATATCTCGGTGAGGACCCTTATTCCCATATTTCAATTTTTTTTGAACAACTTTTCGTTCAGTTTTAAGCAGCTCAAAAAACTTTACATTAGCGCTTACGAAGAAATTAAAGCAAATATAGATCCTAAACTTAAAGACGGATATGTTTCAAAGAGATTTTATCGGGAAAGCTCTTAAGGAAGAATATGTACAAAAGGTCATTTGGTTTTAATACTTTTTTAAAAAAAATTTTTGAACAGTTCCAAAAAAAAAAAAAAAACTATTGCGATTACGAAAAAAATTAAGGCAAAGATAATCAATAACTTTAAGGCAGATTTGCTCAAAGAACTTTGTTGGAAAAAGTTCTCGATGACGAACATGCACAGAAAAGATCTTTTTGATTTGAAAACTTTTTCGTTCAGGTTTAAACAGTTCAAAAAATCTTAAAATTTGCATCTACCCGAGACACTTAAGGCAAATATAAATCCCAAACCCTCCCAAATGTAAACCATATTGATTATTTTATTGCCGAGCTGAATTTCAAAAAAGTTTTATTTAGCTTTTGCAAACATAAAATAAAACATCTGCAAAGTATTAAAAACATTTGCGGCAAATAACATCCCCAAATTTAGGGAAAGCCAAATAAAATTTCCCAATAACTTGCAACATTTCTAGATTTTTTGACTGAGTAGTCCCTCTTTTTGTATTATTAAAACTCTTGACTAAAGCAAAAATTACAAACTACTCTCAGTTTTTACAGAGAAAAAGATGTAGTAAAATTCTGGTATTTGGGTGCATCCGTTTTAAATTTTACTTAGAAACAACTCTTAGAAATAAAATTAATAACTTTTATTTTGGCATAAAATTGGAAAATTCCCCCCCCCCCCAAAAAAAAAGATGTTTTTCGTTTGAGTGTCTACTGAAAAAAACAACAACAACAACAACCCGCTTTAATAATGGCTTAAACGTTTACTACTCCATTGTTCAATGTTCATTTACATAAAAAGTATTTTCTCAGCTGTTACGTACGAAAGCTTGGAAAAACATTTGCGAAACTTTGTAGAAAAAATTTGAATCTTAAAATAAATTTAATGTTTAACGTAGAGGAAAACCTGTGTTATCAGAAGAAGTATTTCAAGATTTTCTACAGACTATAGTAAAAGAGAAAAAAATCCCCGAGGATGAACTGAAGAAGAAGCTTGCATCCGTTGAACCAGTGAGTACAACAATGTATTTTTAAATGAGCGCTAAGTGTCTTTTGTAAAACTTTCGTTGTAGAAATGGCGTATCTTTGGTAAATATATTTTTTAACTCGCTGATTTTTTAATTTAAATCGTTATAAAAGAGTATAAAGTCATAAAAGTTTTCTTCAACATGGAAAATCATTTAGGGAAATGTTGAACTCAAGTTAATTAGGGTGCCGATCGCAGTCACGTTCATTTGTTTCCGAAAATCGTTTAATGCTGCTTCAATAAATTACTTTTCAAAAATTTTATCATCTGTTCCTACTTTATCGATAAATTTGTAAATATTTCTCCCTAACGTTAATGACCGGGTACCCGGGCATCTTTTCTGCGACTTTTATCATAATTTTTACCCTTTCTAACTAGGTCTTGGTAAAATTGCTTTCAATCCTTGTTATTTACATGAATGTGAGCTGAAGAAAGTTGTAACCGTGTTTTCAGAAAAGTGTTTGGGGACAGTTTTTTAACATTTAAAATTTTTATACCTATATTTAATAACCGGGTACCCATTACACTGCACATAAAAAAATACCCCCTTCAAAATGCTTCTGACACATGATTTTCATGTAAAATGAGCCCTTGAATCAAAATATGATCACTGTTTTCCTCCATCACTCGCCCTCTTTGATATCGCGCCCCCGAATTTTATTCTGTTTTCGGCAGTTTCATAGCAATTATTTATATTTGATAGGAAAAAACAGCATTGTATTCACCATTATTTACACACATTTCCTAAGATGAGGGTGGAAGAAAACTTTTCAGTTAAATAGAAGAGGTGTCAGAAAAAAAAAAAAAAAAATCCTGCTCTAAATCTTCGAAATTCAACATTGGTACCCGGTTATTGAGAGTAAGGGAAAATTTTGGTCATTGAAGCTAGGGTTAAATAGGGTACATATTTGTCAAAGATTTTAGATGCATTCAGTATCATTCTACTAACTTGTCTTTTGCTTGAGACGCCAGTTTTAATTTGAAACTGCTCGTTTTTCGTTTCCTGTATGAAATTCGTATGGTTGCTTAATAAATTCGATTTCGAAGAGATCATACGGCCAAAGCATTATATAAACTGACTATGTCTATACATTTTGAAAACAATTATCTTTTGAAATTAATGTAAATTAATGAAAAAAATAAATTTGATTGTTTATGGGATTAAAATCTTCCCCATAGCAACGAGACACTAAAAAAAGACCATACAGGAGAAAAAGTGTCAGGCCTGAAGAAGTGTGTGAAAGGTTGGGAGAAAATTTCGATGACTATTCCGAACTCGATGACGGACATAAAAAGGGAGGAATCACGCTCCTAGCGATAAACAAGTGGTTCAGCGAAGCTGGTGTAACGGGCAAGGACATGCCTGTAAAACCTGATGATGTCAAGGAATGTTTTGATAAAGTTGCATCGTAAGTAGTGCCTCAAAAATTTTATTTTCAATCAACATTTATTTCGTAACTATAGCTTACCTATTAATCACCTGAAATGTTGTTTAAAAAGGAAAAAAGACATCTTATGCCACTATATATACAGTGTGTTCTGATTTAACCAGCAAGACCTTTGTTTTCGCAATCGTTAGTCCTAGATGTATTCTTACAATTGCAAAAATGTTCAAAATCAGATGCAGAGTTAAAATATTAAAAGTTTGAAGCAAAAATAAAAATGAGCAAAAAATATAAAATTTAACTTTTTATACGGGTTTTGAGTCCTTTAATTTATATTTAGCGGAATAGTCTCCATTGAAAACTATTACTGAAGCAAAAACTTAACATTTGTTTGACCAAAACTCAAGGAGATATACGAGTTTAAAGTTTTAAGGGACCATACAAAAGATGAGATTGGAACTTATCGGCCTTTCAGAGGATTGTCAGGTTGTCGAAGTAAATAAAATAAGTATTTATATTTTTCATTGCTATACCAAAAAAAAAGCAAATGTTATGCCATGATACGCAAAAGCACACTACAAAACCTCAAACAATTTGAAAATTCACACTGTATGCACACATATAATTTTAAACCCTTGTTATCCGCTATATTTTCCCCCAAAAGGTGTTATTGATAGCGAGTGTAAAGTGGTGTAAGTCACAAAACGCTGCGTTTTATAGCTCGGTGAATGTTGGTCATACTAATGTCAAACTTTTTCTGTTGGAATGATTATTTTAATGGAGAAAATTTCCATAACTATAAGTTAGGGGACCTGAAACCCGTATAAAAAGTTATATTTTGTATTTTTTGACTTATTTTTTTTTACTTGAAACTTTCAATATCCTAACTCTGCATCTTATTTTGAACATTTTTGCAATTGGAAGTATACATCTAGGACTAACGGTTGCGAAAAAAAAAGGTCTTGCAGGTTAAAACGCAACACCCGGTCTATTTCGTTACGCGTCGCAATTTAAAAGATTTAAAAATCCTTCCGATTAAAAAAATGTATTGGTCAGTTTTTGAAGTAACGTATGAGGATTCGATACGAGGAATATAAATCTTCTGGTTAAAAAAAAAAAAAAGTCGAAACCTTTCACCAGCTTTTGATATTATGTATGTTAGAAATTTTACAATTTCAAGTAAATTTCATTTTTTATGCTTTGTAGCATATTGATCTGACATCAAACTAAGTGTTTGAAGTGCTCCTATTATAGAAAATGTTCTTTCAATTTAAGAGACTAAGCCATCAAAAGAATTTGAATAAAGATAAAATAAAATACAAAACTGAGGAAAACAAAAACTGTATCCATTCTAACTTTTGTTTACAGTGTTCAGATCACTCTGGCTCAATGTTTTAAATTACAAAGTTTTAGGTCATATAAATCACTTCTTAGACTTAATTGCCTAGTTAAATTTCAAAAAAAAAAAAAAAAAATAGTATGCTTTTACAGACATGGAATGAAAGATCTGCAAATTACATTAAATATATCCGGCAACACTGTCCCAAAAATTTAAGGAACGATTAAGAATTTCTAAATGATTTTCGGCATTTTGCTTCTTTTCGACAGGGAAGTTCATCTTTTTGTTTTAGTAAAACACTTGGATTAAAGTGTAAATTATCAACTACTCCATTATTTATAAAGAAAAAAGGTGCATTGAAAAGATTGTTTTAGCATCCATTTTGAATTTTTCTTAGAAAAAAACTCTTAAAACTATGATTTATATTCATTTTTACGTAAAATTTACAGAAGTTGTTTTTGGAAAAATCATTTTAAGTTAGTGTCTGTTGAAACGAGGCCATTTTAATGCGAAATCATCGGCCTAAACGATTATGAATTTTTTCATTCAATGTGTTTTTTGTCAGAGATTTTTTTCTTTGCTATTACGTACGAAGGCTTAGAAGAAAATTTGTGAAATTTCAGATAAAAGTTTTAAATACTAATTAAAATTCATGGTTTATTTTAGTGGAAAACCTGTGCTATCAGAGAAAATATTTCAAGATTTTCTACAGACCATTGTTAAACAGAAAAAAATTCCCGAGGATGAACTGAAGAAAAAACTTGCATCCGTTGAACCGGTGAGTACCGCAATATATATATTTTTTTTTATAGAGAAGTAGTCTCTAATAAAACATTTGGGTTAATAATGGCCTAATTCATGTAAATGTTTTCTGTTAGGAAGTTTACATAAACAAACTTTTCGTTTGACATTTAGGAATACTTTTATTTTAAAAAATATTACGCGCCTTGGAAAGAAAACAAAAATCTTTGGGCAAAAGCGCAACTAAGTTTACCTTTAGCACCTGTAAATTACGTCAAGCAATAATAACTGCTGCACAATATTAATTGTAATAGACATTTAAAAAATTCAGATGAGGTAATTTCTATTCTTTAAAAAAAGTACAGAATTAAATTCTGTCCTTAACATGCGTGTCATAAAAATATAATTTTCCTTGGATTAAGTTATTACCTGTGTAACATATCTCAACCCAGTATTAATCATATAACATGAAAGACACTTAAGTAAAGGTAGAACTGTAACTTAATTGTACAATGTCTTCTTTCAAAGATGAAAAAAAAAAGCTTTTCTTGATTTAGAGTAAATTTTAAAAAAGGTTGACTATTCATTGGATTAAATTATCCCCATAGCAAAGAGACACTGAAAGAAGACAACACAGGAGAAAAAGTGTCAGGCCTGAAGAAGTGTGTGAAAGATTGGAAGAAAATTTCGGTAACTATTCCGAACTTGATGACGGACATAAAAAGGGAGGAATCACGCTCCAAGCGATTAACAAGTGGTTCAGCGAAGCTGGTGTAACGGGCAAAGACATGCCTGTAAAACCTAACGATGTCAAGGAATGTTTTGATAGAGTTGCATCGTAAGTACTGTATGGTTGTAAGTACTGTAAATTGTACTTATTTGACAAAGTTAACATAGAAATGTACTAAAATGATGTTTCAAAACATAAAAGACAGCTTATGTCACCGCATATGTATATATTTTTACATGTCGCTCTTTAAGAGATTTGGAAAACTTTCTTATCGATAAACAAGAAAATCATCTTTAGGTCGGTCAGTTTTTGAAGTAACATATGCAGGTTTCATGCGAGGAATATGAATCTTCTTATAAAAAAAAATCTATAAAATACTGCTGAAATGTTTTACTAAATAGCTTTTGACATGATGTGTGTATGAAATTATGCAATTCCAGGTAAAGTTCATTTGTTTGCTTTGTAACATAATGATTTGACATAAAAAAAGTTTGAAGTGTCTCTATAACGCAATATTTACATTCAATTTAAAAGACTAAGCCATGAAAAGTTTGAAAATAAAATAAAATACAAAACTGAGGAAAAGGAAAACTTCATCTATTTCTAACATTTCTTTCCTGTGTTCAGATCACTTTGACTTAATTTTTTTAATTACAATGCTAACAGTCACACAAACCGTACCTTATAAACTTAATTGCCCAGTAAAATTTCAAAAAAAAAGTTTTAATCAGTTTTTACAGACATGGAATAAAAGATGAGCAAATTCAAATCTTAGCGGAAAGAACCGTCTCAAAAGTTTAGGGAAAGCTGAATAATTTCTTATTGAATTTCAACATTTTGCTATTTTTTGACAGAGTAGTCCCTCTTTTCGGTTTATAAAAGCACTTTACTGAAGTGTAAAGTGTCAATTACTCTATATTTTTATAGAAAAAAAGGCGAGTCAAAAACACCGGCATTTATTATGCATCCATTTTGCATTTAACTAAAAAACAAGTTCTTGAAAGTAAAAAATACATAGCTTTTATTTTTGCACGTAAAATTGGAAAACATTTTTTTTCCAAAAAAAAAAAAAAAGAATTTTTTAAAAAAAGTTTCTACAAAACAAAAAAAAAAAAACTTTTTTTCAAGCTTTAGCAATGGCTTAAACGTTAATGACTTCATTGTTCAATGTGCATTTACATGAAAAAGATTTTCTCAGAAGTTAAGTACGGACGATTGGGAGAACATTTGTGAAGCATTTTACATAAAAATTTTAATATTAATGTAAGTTTAATGTTTAACTTAGTGGAAAACCTGTCCTATCAGAAGAAGTATTTCGAGATTTTCTGCAGACTATAGTAAAGGAGAAAAAAATTCCTGAGGATGAGCTAAAGAAGAAGCTTGCGTCCGTTGAACCAGTGAGTATATCAAAAAATATTTTTTAATGAACGCGAAGCGTCTTTCGTAAAGCTTTTGTTGTAAAAACGGCATAACTTAGGTAAACGATTCTTTTTAACTCTCTGAGTTTCAATTTAGACCGTTAGAAAAGAGCCATAAACAGGTTTTCTCATCATGAAAAGCATTTTAGAGAAATATTAAACTCAAATAAGTTGAAGGGCCAATCGCAGCAATGTTCATTTGTTTCTAAAACTCTTGTTAAGCTGCTTCAATAAAAATTCCTCTTACAAATTTTGTTGTAATTTCTCCATTTTGTAGATAAATTTTTAAATGTTTAAATAGTGCACTTACTAGTCAAAGATTTTTAATACACTCAATATCATTCTACTATTTTTTTTTTTTTGCCTTAGGCGGCAGTGTTATTCTGCAACTGCTCGTTTGTCTGTAGGAAATTCGTACGGTTGTGTTCTGAATTTGAATTCGAAGTGATCAAACAGCATGAATATTTTTCTCAAAAAGATTACATGAGCCGAATTTTTCCGCAAATTCAAATAAATTATCTTTTAAAATTATTTTTACCTTGCAATAAGTAAAAATGTCCCCCCCCCCCCCCCAAAGGCAAACCCTATCTAAAGCAGTTAGCTTCAACTTCCACTGCAGTAGATCTGGTCAAGCATTAACAACCACTATATGACATCAGTTGTTATGGAAAATGAGAAAAAAAAGTGCAAGTGAGACAGTATTTATTTAATTTTTTTTTCAAACGGAGCCCAACCATTTATGTGTTATAAAATTGAAACTGCTTTTGCATTAAGTAGTTTTTTTTAAAGCTTTTGCATCTGTGTTTCAAAACTCAGTATTAATCACAATAAAACTTGAAAGGTACTATTACATACAGGTAAAAGGTAGAACTGCAACTGAATTGGGCCATTTTTATTTTTTGACGAAAAGAAAAGAGAATAGCAGTTTTTTCGTGATTTGAAGGGAATTTAAAACAATACAGTTAGATTATTCATGGGATTAAAATTTTCCCTATAGCAACGAGAAACACAAAAAAGACTACACAGAAGAAAAGATGTCAGTCCTGGAGAAGTATGTGAAAGGTTGGAAGAAAATTTCGATGACTATTCCGAACTCGATGACGGACATAAAAAGGGAGGCATCACGCTCTCAGCGATTAACAAGTGGTTCAGCGAAGCAGGTGTAACGGGCAAGGACATGCCTGTGAAACCTAATGATGTCAAAGAATGTTTTGATAGAGTTGCATTGTAAGTTAAATGTGTTAAATATATATTTTGTTTGAAATTTATTATTGGTTATAGTTAATCTATGCATCTATACTGAAATATTGTTTTAAAACGAAAACAATGCATTTTATTGTTACATGTCGTAATTTACAATATTAAAAAATCTTTCTGATTGAAAAAAAAAATGATTTGGACATTGGTCAGTTTTTGAAGTAATATATGTAGATTTGATACGAGGAATATGAATCTTCTGATAAAGAAGACAGTAGAAAAGGTATACTAGTTTTTGATATTATGCATGTTACAAATTATACAATTTCAAGAAAATTTTATTTTTTATACTTTGTAGCATATTGATCCGACATCAAACTAAGTGTTTGAAATGCCCCTGTTACTTAAAATGTACTTTCAATTTAAACCATGAAAAGAATTTCGTTGAAGATAAAATAAAATGCAAAATTGATGAAAATGAACTTATCTATTTCTAAAATTGGTTTCCTGTTTCAGATCACTCTGGCTCAATGTTTTAAATTACAATGTCTAAACTGCCCAGTTAAATTTCAAATAAGTTTTAGTCAGCTTTTACAGAGTTGGAAGGACAGATCTGCAAATTACATTAAATCCGTGCGGCAAGAACTGTCTCAAAAATTTAGAGAAAACTTAAGAAATTTCTGTGTGATTTTCAGCATTTCGCTATTTTTTGACAACTTTTTGTTTTGTTAAAGAACTTTACTAAAGTGTAAATTATTAACTATTCTAATATTTACGAGTATAAAGAAAAAAGGTGCATCAAAAGCATTTTTGGTGTTTGAATTTTGTATTTTTCTTAGAAACAAACTCTTGAAAATAATATGAATAATTTTGTTTTGTCATACTTTAAAACCTTTGTCCGTAGTCAGTTTCTAATTGTAAACAAATAAAATATTTGAAATTTATTTTACTGTCTAAAAAAGGCTTTTAGAAGGATTTTTAATTTCCTCCTTGATTCAGCTTCTGCAACTAGCAAACTTTTACTAAGTATGAGTTTCTTTCGTTTTCCGTGTTTCCCTTGCCATCTATAAAAACTTTAAATATTACTAAATTTATAAGTGTTCTGACTTCATTTTAAGATGATATAAGTTTATTTTAGTATAAGGACGTCAATTAGGGTCAGGTTAAAAAAATCATTTTATATTGCTACAAGTCAATTTCTTGATCAAATCAAAACAAGCTTAATCTGTTGCAGAAAAAAATATCTTTCGCATGACATTAAATGTTAAAAGGTTTGAAGAAGTTTTCATACCTTCAATAATCACGTTATGTAACATTTTCGCTTGAAAATAAAATATACATATGTATAAAAAAATAAAATAAAAAAAAAAAAACTCACCGAGGTACAAACCCTTGGTTGAAGTAATTACTTCAGCCGAGAAGTTTTGAAGAAGTTACTTCAAAACCCTCGGGTTTTGAAGTTCCAAATTTCAGGCTGTAAGTGCTGTTTAGTAGGTCTCCTGGCGTGAGTCAGTTACAGACATATTTTCATAATTCCATTGAAGTTACGTTTTTTTTAATAGAAAAATCGCTTAAATTTTAAGTGTCTGTTGAAAAAATAAATCATTTTTTGAATTTAGTAACGGCTTAAACGTTTTTGTCTGAAAAGTACGAAAATTGCTCGACTTCAGATAAAAGTTTCAAATAATCATTTAAATTTAATGTTAAACGTAGTGGAAAACCTGTGCTATCAGAAGAAGTATTTCAAGATTTTCTACAGACTATAGTAAAAGAGAAAAAAATCCCCGAGGATGAACTGAAGAAGAAGCTTGCATCCGTTGAACCAGTGAGTACCATAATATATTTTTAAGTGAACAAGAAAGAGTCTCTAGTATAATTTACAGCTATAAATGGCGTAACTTGGGTGAAGAAGTTTTTTTATCAATCCGGTATTTGCAATTATTATTTTGTTAGAAAAGAGTGTAAAGTCAGAGAGAGCACTGATTTTTCAAAATTTTATGACATTTTAAACATTTATTCTATTAATTGTTCTTTTCCACCTGAGACGTCAGTGTTAATACAAAACTGTTCGTTGAGTTAAATAAGATTCGTATGTTTGTTTTAGAAATTTTAATTAAAGTAATAAAGTAGCCTATTTTTTTTTCAAGCTAAAACTGTATAAAGTGACTTTTTCTTCGGTTGTTTTGAAAAATTAAATTTCTAAAATGTTTTGCATCCCAAAAAGATTAAAAACAAACAAATAGAAAAAGATGTAGATGACAGAATTTTTACATTGCAAATATGTCCTTAAAAGTTGCGTGATATGAAAATAAAGCTGCTCTTGGATTACGTCAATATCTCTGTTGCCAAACTCAGTATTGATCGATTAATCGTATAACTTAAAAATACTAGCAAATTAAACTATATATTTATTATTTTTTTTATATATTTTTGACAAAAAAAAAAGCATTTTTTTCATGATTTAAAGTTAATTTAAAATGAAAAAGGTTGGTAAAATATCCGATTTAAAATGTTCGATATAAATTTTTCCCGCAGCAACGAGGCACTGAAAAAAGGCCACACAGTCGAAAAGATGTCAGTCCTGGAGAAGTATGTGAAAGGTTGGAAGAAAATTTCGATGACTATTCCGAACTCGATGACGGACATAAAAAGGGGGGAATCACGCTCCAAGCGATTAACAAGTGGTTCAGCGAAGCAGGGGTAACGGGCAAGGACATGGCTGTAAAACCTAATGACGTCATAGAATGTTTTGATAAAGTTGCATCGTAAGTAGTTTCTGTTAAATATATTTTCAATCAAAATTTAGTTATTAGGCTACTATTATTGAATAAGTTGCATTCACCTTTGCTGTTAGAAATATAAAATTTCAACCAATCAAAATAATGCAATAACTCTATTTTTAGCAACATATAATATATTGTCCATTCAAAACACTCAACTCGCAATAATCCGACAATTTTATGAACAAAAGTGTGACAGTAGCTTCACGAGAAAGCGCTTAAATCAAAATTATTCTACTTTATCGCCACTCTATAAAGTTTAGAGAAAGCGGTATAAAAATATACAAGCACTTAAACAATGCAAAGTAGCGATATCTTCTTTACTAATAATAAAGCTGAAAGTCTGTGCCTCTGGATGTGTGAATGTCGGGATGTCTGTTGCGCGCATAGCGCCTAGACCGTTCGACCGCTTTTCATGAAATTTGGCACGCAATTAGTTCGTAGCATAGGGGTGAGAATCTCGAAGCGATTTTTAGAAAATTCGATTTCGTTTTTTTTCTATTTCAATTTTAAGAACATTTTACCGCACAAATTTGGACCGCCGGTGAAGTGTGAGAATGATTGCAGATGAAGCTGGACTTCATAAAATAACAGTTCACAGCACCATCGCTGAAAACTTGAGAAATACTGGAAACACCTGATTCATCCTCCTAGACTTCCCGGTCCATAATGGTATCTCTACGCTTCCCCAGCCCGCCAACAGCCACTATTTAGCCCCAGCAGACTTCTTTCTATTTCCGAAGATGAAAACATCACTAAAAGGGCATTACCGTGGAACTGTGGATGCCGTGAAAGCGCTAGTACAAGACTTTTAAAAGACGTTCTGCAAGCAGGCTACAAAGCAGCCTTCAAAGCTTAGAAGACTCGCTGGAATACGTGTGTGCTAGGCCAGGAGTCTTATTTTGAAGAATTTTAGTTGTGAGTATTAATATCTGTAATAAATTCTTATAACACAGCAGCTCAGTCTCATTACTTTTTATGCAGACCCTGTATAATTTTACAGAGGATTTATACATATCGTCGCCTCAAAGCAACATTAGGATATCTTACTGTTATTCCTGGGATTAAATGTCTTAATGTTGTTCTGAGGTAACACTATACATATTTTTCTTCTTTGCTCTTATAAACTCTCAAAACTAAAATGTATAAAATTACTGAAACTTCCCTGATAAAAATTTTGAATTGTAATTAATATTGGATGCTTATTTTAGTGGAAAACCTGTACTATCAGAGGAAGCATTTCAAGATTTTATGCAGACTATAGCAAAAGAGAAAAAAATTCCTGAAGATGAACTGAAGAAGAAGCTTGCGTCCGTTAAACCAGTAAGTATCACATTGTATTTTTAACTGAGCAAGAAGTGGTCGCTGGGAACAACACCCTCCACCGATGTTTATGCTTTTAATTACTTTTTCACTAAAATAGTCACCGTGTTTTACAAATAAATGCAAAATATCCTTTTGGTCCATAATTTGGTTAAAATAGTTGCCTTAGGCGCCTTTGCTTCAAAATAGTCTCTTTAGTTACTTTTTTTGTCGCCAGTGGCAGCCTTACAAGTTTGTTTTTAGCACCAGTAGACCTGGTTATTAACCATGTAACTTGAGAGACACTTTTAGATACTGGTAAAACTGCAACCCATTTGAACAATATTTTTGAAAGAAAGAGAAAGCCTTTTTTTTTCGTCATTTTAAAAGTACATTGAATTAAAAATAAGTAAATTAAAAATTAGTTTCTTATGTATTGTATTTAAATCTTCCCTTTAGCAACGAGGCACTGAAGAAAGAACGCACAAGAGAAAAAATGTCAAGCCTGAAGAAGTATGTGAAAGATTGGAAGAAAATTTTGATGACTATTCCAAATTTGATGACGGACATAGAAAGGGAGGAATCACGCTGCAAGCAATTAACAATTGGTTCTGCGAAGCAGGCGTAACGGGCGAGGATATGCCTTTAAAACCTAACGATGTCAAAGAATGTTTTGATAAAGTTGCATCGTAAGTAGTGTCTGCTAAATACATTTTCAATCAAATTTTTTTTTATTGAGTATCGCTAACCTATGCATCTATTGAAATTACTGATTGCAATACCGGTATTCCGGTATACCGAATACCAGTATTTCATGCAATTTCGTAATACCAGTATTTGCTGAGGTACAATACCAGTATTTTCAGTATTAGCTGAAAATAGTTAGCAGTTTTAGTTAAAGAACTTTCAATAAAACTTATTAGGTATCTACTTTTATTTTAAACAAGTGTTACCTGCACGGCTTTGTCCGTAGTAGAAAATTGAAAGGTCATTTGGTTCGCCTGTATATTTGCAACTAATGGATGATGACTTTCTCGCCAATATGCTATATTCATTTGCTTGCTCATGTTAAGATTCCACGTTACGATAATTCCGTAATTTATTCGTTCACGTTGTGATAATTTGCTCGATAAAATGTTCTTAAAATTGGAATATAAAAAGAACAAAATATAATTTTCGAAAAATCGCTTTTATGTGCACACACCCATGCTACAAAAAATTTTTTTACCAAATTTCATGAAAATCGGCCGAATGGTCTAGGCGCCATGCGCGACACAAAGATCCTGACAGAGAGAGATCCAGACAGATTTTCAGCTTTATTATTAGAAAAGATAAAGATGTACATTTCTTTTTTCATGATGCAGTACAAAAATCAATTTATTGATGTAAAAGTTTGACTTCAAAAGCATGAACTTATAGAATATCATTCAATAAAAGAAGCGGAAAGATTGCAAAGTTATAGTTTCATTACTAGAGGAATCGCATTTTCGGGCGCTCATGTGCACCATATTTTTATTCTTTTTATAATTTCTGTAAATACTCATTTTCCCTTTAGTGAAACTTAATTTCAAGTGTAATTTAGAAAGTATTTGTCTAATGAATAATTTCTTTGAACCATCAATTGCAGTAATACTTTGATATTTTTTAAAAAAATTATTTGTCTCACCTGTACTGAATTTTAACAAAAACGTTTTCTTGTTTGTATAACAAAAGGTAATTTGTTGTCACCGGTATTGTTTTGTTGTCCTGTCTCGCCATTTAGCTTTATTCTTGGTAAGATAATATTTAGAAATTATATAGTTTTTTGAAAATTTGCATAGAGATAAGGCATAACCCACTGGAACATATTTTCAGACATTTACTGATTATAGGTAATTGTAAAGAATTTTGAAAATAAAACGAAAAAGAAGAAAAGAAACTAACAAGATCAAATTTTGTGGGGTTCATCGTAAATTTCAAACCAATTAGCTAACAGAAAGCAAACTCAAACTCAGCAGGATCAAAAAGAAAGAGTTGTAAATGATGTTCATAATGGAAAACCATCGTCTTTCGAATAAAAATATAACTAGCTTTAAATTCAAAAGACAAAAAGCTGATTAATAATGCTACACACAATACAAAACAAACACACAAAAAAGAATTTGTCCAAAAAAAAAAAAAAAAAAAAGAAAAACGCGCAAGAGATCGAATTATTTGAAGATGAAGGACTTTGAGACAATAAGAAGAGGTTGTAAACAGCACCACCAACCTGCATGAATTAAGAAAGAGTATTTGAATGGCAGAATTTTTGTGCACTAAAATGAGTTCCAGGCTTATAGACAATTCAATAGATGCATTATGTTTATTCAATAGATGCATTATGTTTCTTACCATTATTGATTTTTTATTATGACATCTGTTCCTTCTTTTTATATTTGTTCACAAAATGTTTTCATGAATAATACAATTTTTGCACAAAATTGTGAAATATGGCAACGAAAAAATATGCTTTCGGTCAATTTGTTGAGAAAATTTTAAAACCAGTATTAATATCGATGTTCCGGTATCACGTTAAAAAATACCAAATAAGGGTATTGCAATCTCTAATAGAAATGTTATTTTAAAACGAAGAAAGCCAGTTTATGCCACCCAATGTATATTTTCATAAATGTCGCATTTTACATGATTTAGAAAAAAATACCAATAACAAAGGATCATCTTGACATCAGTCAGTTTTAGAGTAACATATGTAAATAATATACGAGGAATATGAATCTGTTGATAAAAAAGACGTTTCAGTGGAAGACAGTCAAAAAGTTTTATTAGCTTTTGACGTGGGTAAGAAATAAAACAATTTTGAGTAACTTGCATTTGTCATACTTCGTAACATAACATTACATCAAATTTAGTATTTGACTTATTTTTATCTCGTATAAATAATTTGAGAAAGAAAGTCATGAAAATAGTTTGTGTAGTGATAAAAAAAGGAAAATAAAGAAAGAAAAAACTACTCATTATATTGAGTTCGAATATTTTTTTCTTGTGCTTAAGTCACTATGACTGTATTATTTTATATTGTTATGCTTCAGCTTTATACAACAATACTGTTGTTTTAATTGCTCAGTAGAATTTCAAAACAGTTTTAATCATCTTTTACAGACATGGAATGCAAGATATGTAAGTTATATTAAATCTATGCAACATTTACGATCCCAAAATTTTTAGGAAAGCTAAAGAATTCTGTAATAACTCATTTCAACATATCGCCCTTTTGACAGAAACAATCCTTTTTATCTTTTATTATTGCACTGGACTAAAGTTTTATAATATAAGGTTCATTCAAATGAAACCAGATCAGTGCGTCGAGCTTCACAGTAGACGTTAGACGATGCCACGTACCTGCATGTATGGAGACACCATATATCGATAGAGAGACTGACGCATGCGCAACGTTTCATGTTGCACAGTGACAGTGTGGTTTAACGCCGAAGAGAAGGTGGTTACACAAGTTATCGTCCAATACGATACAGGTCCTTTTTTTGACCACAAGTGCCCACTCAGGGGAAGGGGACCCACTCCCTATGCCAACTGCTCGTCGAGTTCCTGAAACGGAGAACCACCATCAATGCCCAGCGTTATCAAGCCACCTTTACAGAGCCTTACGATCCATTAAGTCGAAACGGCCAGGCATGTTGTCCAATGGCGTCCACATACGGCCAATGCGGAGACGACAACATAGTAGTTTCGACGGGAAACGCTGGAGCTGGAACATCCACCGTGCACCCTTTCACCGTGCAGACCTTTCACTGCGTGACTTTCATGTTTTTGGACCTCTAAAACGAGCTATTCGCAGATGATACACCAGATATTACGGACATCACATTGGACGATGAAATGTGTGACTGGGTTTACACACTGTTCTGGATTCGATAGCAATCTACTAGTTTCTTCAAAGATGGAATTGGCCGCCTAGTGTTGCAATGGAATAAATGTGCCAACAGTTTTGGCGATTATTTTTGAGTTTATAAAATCGTAACCGTTACTTTAGGCTAGTGACCACGTTTCATTTGAATGCCCCTTATAAAATGAAATTATCAACTGCTGTCCGTAATTATCAACTGCTGTTCGTTTTGAAAGAGAAAAATGTCCATTGAAAGCATTGGCTTTTGTATCTATTTTGAATTTTTCGTAGAAACAAACTCCTAAAACTAAAACTCATAACTTTCAATTTGCATAAAATTTTAAAATGTTGCAAAGAAATCATTTTAAGTTAGTGTCTTTGAAAAAAAAAAGGAAAATTTTTCTGCATTATCAACAGGTTAAACGCTTACGAATTTTTAGTTCAATGTGTTTCAATCGAAAAGTATTTTATTGGTTGTTACGTTTATAATATTAGCAGAAAATTTGCAAAACTGCACAGACAAAAGTGTTAAATATTAATTTAATATTTATTGTTTAATTTAGTGGAAAACCTGTGCTATCAAAGAAAGTATTTCAAGATTTTCTGCATACTATAATAAAAGAGAAAAAAATTCCCGAGGATGAATTTAAGAAAAAGCTTATATCCGTTGAACCAGTGAGTGAACCACTATGCATTTTTAAAATGAGAGTGATGGGGTCTTTACTAAACCGTTCGGGCATGAAAAAAGAATAATGTTGGTAATAAAATCATTTTATTCGATGAATTAAATTTTCAGCTCATTAGAAAAGAGTGTAAAAGTCCTTAAGAGGTTCCCTTGTAATGGAAAAGTTTTCAGAGAAATGTTAAGCTAAAACTAATTAGAGTACCCACTGCAGTGGCGTTGCCTTGTTTTTTTTTATTTTAAACTCGTTATACTGCTTCAATAAATTACTCCTCAAAATTTTCTCATAGGTCCACCATTTTGTAACGATATTTGTAAATGTTTGAAAATCGCCACTATTCTAAAACTTTTATAATCTTTATTGTATAATTTTTTTTTCTGTCACCTAATTTTTCCCATAACAAATTCACACAAACTGATTATTTCGATTAGTTATAATTATTATATTGTTAAATATTTTTTGCTTATGAATTTAACAAAAAAAAAAAAAAAAAGAAAAAAACGTCTTTTACAATTAAGTTTAGGGCTCCCAATAAGTTGTGCTACTCAAAATTACTTCTTTAGTATTTTGTTAATATAAAGATAGTCTCCAAAATAGTCTCCTAAAGAAGAAATTAATTTCTAAAGCAGTAGCTCATTTAAAAGAATAGTAACTATGTCCTAATGCAGCAATGATGTGACGGTAAATACATACCTTGGCTGCATGCTATCTAAGCAGAGCCACTCAAAGCAGATAGCTAAACTGATACTTACGCAAATTTCAGGAAATGTTTCTATAAACAAATCTCTGGGCGGAAAAAGTTTTTCAGGCTTTAGTCTAACCCCTTTAAACTAACACTAAAGGAACTAGCACTATTACGTATAGGTAGAACAGCAACTTATTTGAACTATTTTTTTTACGAAACATTTTTTCAACATTTTTAAATGAAATAAAAAAATAATTGGATATATATTGAATTTAAATCTTCACTACAGCAGCGAGGCATTGAGAAAATATCTCATAGGAGGAAAGATGTCAATCCTGAAGAAATATGTGAAAGGTTTGAAGAAAATTTTGATAACTATTCCAAACTTGATGGCGGACATAAAAAGGGAGGAATCACGCTCCCAGCGATTAACAAGTGGTTCGACGAAGCAGGCGTAACGGGCGAGCACATGCCTTTAAAACCTAACGATGTCAAAGAGTGTTTTGAAAAATCTGCTTCGTAAGTACTGTCTAATGAATATATTTTTAGAAGAAATTTAACCATTGACAGTTAATTTAAGCATTGCTATTTGTAAAATTAGATGTTATCTAAAGCATTGGGACTGTGTAGTATTCTGTAAAAGCACAAGGTTAGCATAAAAGAATATCATGATTTTAAAAATTTATATTTCATATGAACTATTACACTTAGCTCGAGAAATGATACATAAAAATAAAAACAAACTGTCCAAGTTTTTTTTTCACTCACAAATGTTTGATATGTGCGCTTTTCATAACGCGACATACATCTAACATACATTTTGGAGTGTTTCACTGTCATTTTTTCGTAATGTATAACATATGCGATTTTTCAGTTCTTGCGATGTTGTAGGCACTGGTGGTGAGTAAACACTGTCTTTCACGAAACCCTAAAAGCAAACTGCATGGGGTTAGGTTTGGAGATCTGGCTGGTCAGCGCATAAAGGGTAAATCATCATAACCTACGCGGCCAATCCAGCATTGCGGAACGTCATTAGCACAGCGAAGTGGGGGGGGGGGGACATCCCTCGGAGGTCTTGGGTTTACAATTGTTGCCAATCCTAATAATACTCGTGTAAGAACTGTTCCGACCAAAAACACCCTCCAGATTGATTTTCTGGCTGCGCTAGTGTGGAACGTGCACGTTTAAGTAGTTACGTATGGGAATCCCGGGTAACGTGGATACCTTAAGCTTTTCTTGATTATTGTCGTTAAGTTATAACTTCAGAAATTGAAACAAATGTTTATAATCAGTCTTCATTTAATGCACTTGCGTAATGCAATAACAGTTGTCCTTAATATTAATTACATTATTAGATATAAGGCCAGTTTTCAACAATGGCATTTACTAGGGCTAAGCGAACAGCAACATTATTTGTCATGAAACTAAACATTAAAAATAAAATAAACATCGAATATTAAAGGAACGTATCCAAAAAACATTTTTTTGCTACAATGCTAATTGTTGTAGTTATTGCAAAGAAAGAAATTAAACTTAAAAATAAAATAAACGTAGAAAATAAAAGGAACATATTTAAAAACATTTTTTTGGTGCAGTGCTAATTATTGTTGTTATAACAAACAAAGAAACTGAATTTAAGAATAAAATAAGCATCGAAAATTAAAGGCTCATATTAAAAAGCATTTTTCTACAATACTAATTATTGCAATAATTATTGTAACAAGCAAAGAAATTTTTTAAAAAAATTCAACATCCAAAATTTAGGAGCATATTAAAAAAAAAAGAATTTCTGCTACAATACTAATCATTGCAGTTATCATAAACAAAATCATTACAATTTTCGAATGCTGAACACTCTTTATGACACCACTCAGTACAAATATGACATTGTATCCTGTTTTCCATTGACTGACAGCTTCTTCAATGAACATTTCATCACAGAAAATGAACCTTACATCATCAAATTTCTTTACTTCCTTCTTATTAGTCTCTTATGCATTCTTATGTTTTGTAGTAGAGATTTTTGATTAGTCTTTTTGGTATTTGGTATTTTTAATAGTCTTCTGAGAAGCTTTAGTCGGAACATCATCTAGTTACTTCATTACAGTCTTTTTTGATTTTTCAAATTTTTGTCTTTGATTGTCCTTTACTGGAGTACTTGCCTGGAGTGTAGATCTCTGTCGTTTTTATTTACGTTTTGTTATTGGTTTTACAGGCTGAGGAATAGGTAGTAAAACTGAAGAACTGTAGTAGTTCGTAGAACTTTCAGATTTGGGTGAAGCGGCGGGAACATCATTGCCTTGGACTGATTCTGTTGTTTCAGATCCCGTGGGAGTATAAGGACGGTCTTCAATGGTAGTATTGTCTTGAGATCTTAATATTGAAGGACTTCTAGGTTCGGATGAAGTGACGTGTCATGACCGGGCAAAGTGAATATAGTATTCACTTTGCCCAATCCGCTATGCCCTTCAGGTACATTTTTGAGGTTACTAAAAATTACTAAAAAACCAGAGCATCTAAACTCGTCGTTTACAGGTAGTTGAAAACTACGTAATCGTACATCAAATCCTACTCATAACAAAGAGCATGTCACAAATAGTATTAAAGTTATAAATGAAACACTAACCTTTGTAAACTAATATTTTTTTCCCCAAAACATACTTTGTTCGCTCACTGGCGTTGCGCGAGGCGAACTTGTCCCGATGTGTTTGCCGCACACGGAGTGGCAACAGGCGACAGTGGCTATGACAACGCGGCTGCCGCCCAACTAATTATTTGGGAGTTATAGCCAGAATTCGCTTTGCCCGGGGTATCCACTTTTGCCGGGTTTCCCCTATGTTCAAAAAACTTGGACAGTTTAACTTTATTTTTATGTGTCATTTATAGTGGTAAATGTAATAGTTTATGAAATATAAATTTTTAAAACCAGGATATTCTCTTTGGCTAATCCTGCATTTGTTGTGCATAAATACCAATCACCGGTGATAAGATAAGGTAATCAAAAGTGGTCGATGAAAGTAAAGAGTTTGGATCAAAAGTAAATTCTACTTTATGTCTTGATTAAAATGGTGCAATTAAGAAATTAGCCATTAATTCCAAAATAGACTCATTAGCAAAAAGTAAGTAAAGAAATACATTCATTTTTCACTAGTGGCACCCGCACGGCTTTGTCCGTAATAGAAAAATAAAAAGGTTTTTCGGTTCGCCTGTATATTTACTAATAATGTATGGAGAATTTTCTCGCCAATTGGCTTGTACCCATGTTACGGTTCCACGTTATGATAATTTCGTATCTCGCCAATTGGCTTGTGCCAATGTTACGGTTCCACGTTATGATAATTTCGTAATTTACTCGTCCATCTTATGATATTTTTGTTCTTAAAATTGGAATAGAAAAATAACCACATCGAATTTTTGAAAAATCGCTTCGAGGTGCTCACCCCCATGCTACAAACTAACTTTGTGCCAAATTTCATGAAAATCGGCCGAACGATCTATGCGCTATGCGCGTCACAGAGATCCAGACAGACAAAGATCCTGACAGACAGAGAGACTTTCAGCTTTAAAAGATGAAGACTAGCCACATGCATTAAATGTACAACAAAATACACCTGGCGAATAAAAACGAAGAAAAAACGAAAACGCTGGAGTTATGTATGATTAAATGTAGGAGAGGAGACGTCACGATTAAAAGGTGAAAAAGTCAGGAGCGTTAGAACCTGACATTGGGAATTATAATATAGGATGGAAAACGTTTGTGCTCGCTACACAACAAGCATCTAATATTGTTTTAGAATGAAAAAACACTGCTTATGCCATGGTATTGATATTTTGTCACATGTCACACTTAACAAGTTTCAAAAAGACCAACAAATTTTAAGTCTCATTTATGTTTGGGGAGAAATCAACTTGGCAGCGTCATAATACTGTGATAGGATTCGCGTACTCTTTACAATGCTGCCATGTTGGGTTAATGCATCTTTTTTTCTTCTTTACTCTCAAAAACTCTTAAAATTCAAATTTATGAAACTCATGAAATTTCATGGATAAAAGTTTTGAATTTATATTAAAACTTAATGGTTTTTTAGGGGAAAACCTGTATTATCAGTGGAAGTATTTCAAGGGTTTCTTCAAACTATAGTAAAAGAGAAAAAAAATTCCAGAAGATGAACTGAAGAAGAAGCTTGCGTCTGTTGAACCAGTGAGTATTGAACCCAAGGTTATCACAATATAGTTTCTGAAAGAGCGAAAAACTGTTCTGTGGTAAAAATTTTGGGCAAAAAAGCGGCGTGATTCTAGTAAATAAAAATTTTTTTTTATATTATTATTATTAGTCATTTTTCATTTGCTGAATTTCATTTAAATAATTTATAATGTTTGAATGTAACAGAAGGTTGGCTGTTGCTCATACTTAAAGTTATTCAATAGAAATGTATAAGGAGTAGTCAATAAATTATAAGTAATTATTAAAACTCAAAAATATTGTTCGTAGGTGTTTAGAGATTTACCCCACCAGTCGCATAATACTGTGTTGTAGCAATCCTTCGGTTGCTGTTTCAATCAATGGTGTTGGCACTCCCGGACTTCATCGTCCGTTTGAAATTAGTGTTTCTGCAGTGTATTTTTTGAGTTCCCCGAAGTTGTGGTATTCAGAAGAGGACAGGTTCAGACTATTAAAGAGGAGGAATGGGGGGGGGGGGGGTCATGATTTCCAGGCTGAACTTCTGCATGCATTTCTTTGTTGTGTGTTTCGACATTTCAATTTTATTGCATTCCTAAACTTCAATTAGGTCTCACATTACCCATTGAGCATTTATTATAGCTCCATACTCCAGGAAATTCACGAGAAGCGGTCCCTTAAGATCGAAAAAGAACGAAAGCAGTGCGTTGCTGGCACTAGTGTGGACAGTGGCATAGGTGACATTCATGACAGTGAACTCAAAAAGAGCATTTCGGGGCACCAATTAAAAAACGGACGATGAATTTAAGGGGTGCTTGCAGAATTGGTTCAAACAGCAACCGAAGAATTTCTATGAGTAGTTCATTACGCAACTGGTGTCACAAGTGGGTAAATGTTCTACTATCTGCGAAGAATACTTATAAGTTTTATTCAATAATTACAGTGAAAGAGCCTAAGGTTAATTATTTATTGACTGCTTTTGATAGGACATAAGTTATTTTGAGTTTTTTTTCTATATTTGATCGTTTTGTGAGATTCATTCGACATTTTCAATGATAAAAACCTCAAAAACACTATCGTGATACCATTATTTTCTTCTTAAGAATACTTAAAATGTTAGAGAAAATATATTTGCCGGGTTGCTTTAGAAAATTAATTCGGCATATTCAATGAATTTTAAGTAATGTATAAAAGTAATGGCAAAAGATGTAGCCCTATAGATTCAAAGAACATATAAAGCAACTAATATAATGCCAAAACACGTAAATGCAATATTGTTGGCGAATTTTCGTACTTATAAACATTTTTCAATTTATAGTTGGGGCAAACCTAGACTGGCAGAGTCGTAATGCTGCAAATAGGATCTGAGTAGCCTTCACAATGCTGCCCAGGTTAGTCTTGCCCCAAAAACCAGTGTTATTTAATGTTTGTTAACAGCAGTGATATCAAAACTGGGTACTTCCGAAAAACTTTCCGGTTTTGTTTTTTGTGAAATTTGTCCTTTTTTTTCTATTTTTAAAAACTACACCAAATTTAAAAAAAATAAAACATGGAAAATTTGTAAATTATGCGGAAGTTACTACACATCGACCAAATCAAACAGTAATGTCTTTTTAAATGAGATTCCTCTTTCATATTGTGATATCAGTATGAGTTTTTTAATAAAGTTCTTTCATCGTATGTGCAAAAAAGTTTGTCTTACGATCTGCTGTTAAGCTGATTTTGCCGTCCGCCCTATCTGGTGGTTCAAAGCAGTCGGGACTGCGATGGAAAGATGAATGGTCGCCTACCCTATAAACGGGTCCTTATGGCTCGTGTGTACTGTGGAAGTCGGACTTCACACCAAATTACGGTACAGTTGGAAAAGTGAAGCAGAGCACCCCCGAATTGCCAGCCTAGCTGCACAAGACAGCAACAACTAAATGAAAACGAACTAATTCAGAACAACTAAAAAAAAACTCAGTCAAGGCACACAGATTGGTGGAAGTCGGAACTTCCACAGTACACACATGCACACAGTTGGACACCGAATCACGGTAAAAGTTGGAAAAGGGAAGCAGCGCACCTCAAATTGCTAGGTTTGGCTTGGCACACGACGACAACAACAACAATCTAATTCGGTATTTTAAACGTATCGCATTACAGCTAATGTCATACAGAAATGAAACTTAATGGTTCTATTGGTTTTCTACCTATCAATGAAATACATTGTTGATTGGTGCTATAAAGTGTTTTCTTTTGTAAAAGTATTATATCTATAATTTGAAAATTTCCTCAGACACCTACCTCTAGGAAAAGTCCACGTGGAAGAAAGTCTACAGATGAAACAAAACGTAATGGAAAGGTTGGAAGAAAATTTTCAAAATTTCTCTGAACTCGATGACGGGCATAAAAAGGGTGGAATCACGCTTTCGGCTGTTAACCAGGTGGTTCACTGAGGCAGGTGTAACGGGCAAGGACATGCCATTAAAATCTAGCGATGTGAAAGAGTGTTTTGAGAAAATTTCTTCGTGAGTAGATTTTGATAAAAATATTTAAAATTTCTTTCATGAATTCACTAGAGTTATTTTATTACGAATCTAGTGATTGCCTAATAGTTTACAGCTTTATTTTTTGTAATATAATATTTCTAAAAACTCAAAAATCTTTCTTTTAAATATTACAACAGTGGTGTCCAACTAATGTCCCCCCCCCCTTTTTTTTGTTCAATGTTATGAAATGATAAGCCTTGATTAATGTTACACGTAATTAATGTTACAGATTTGGAGCCTACGTTCAGCAGTCGGTTTTAAGAGTGAAAATCAAAAATAACAATATAACAACATAAGTATCGAGTAACAACGATTCTTGGTTAGCAATTTTCTTTCCTTTTCCATGTTTTTACATGGAATCTAGAAACTAGTGAATTATTTTAAAAAAAAAAAAAAGGTTAATTTAATTTGAGTTTTGGCTTCTTGAATTCAAAAAATTATGTTTTTCGCAATCACGTGTGTGTGTGTGTGTGTGTGTGTACGTAGGGGGTGTGTGTTTGTGCCCAGGCATGAGTGTGTGAGTATGTGTGTGTATAGGAATTTGTATTTATGCGTGTGTGTTTATGTCTGTATGCAGGCATGAGTGTGTGTGCGTGTGTGTGTAGATGTGGGTGTGTGTATGTATGCGTGTGTAATTGTGTCTGTGTGCAGGTATGAGTGTGTGGGTGTGTGTGCAGGCATGAGTGTGCGTGTGTGTGCAGGTGTGTGTATGTATGCGTGTGCGCGTAGGATATGGGCGCAACCTTGAGACGGTTTTCGCTAGAGGTAGCAGCATCGTGAGGCCGGTCGACGGTGGTGCTGCAGAGGGTGCTGGTGGGAAAATAAAATGATAGGACGCCAAAACAGTCAAATGGAAATCAATAAGCAATCGTGATTGCTTAAAAAAAGGTTCTGTTCCGCGAGAAACCATTTTAATAGGAGGTGCTACATTCGGGTTTAAAATGTTGGATTCCACTGTGCTAAAAAAATTTTACTTTTAGCTTGAGTCTTTAATAAACAGTTATCAATTTTTATGCGTTGCAAATGTATTTGGCTACGTTGTTATTGTCATTTCAGGCTACGGTTGCTTAATGTATTTCAATTTTAAGAGCACTTACAAGCTGTTATGCTAATCACAAATTTTTGAAATTGCACAGATGAAAAATTTTTTGATCCATTTCTATTAATTATCTATTTTAGGGGAAAACTCGTGTTATCAGATGATGCATTTCTACAATTTATTCACAATCTAGCAAAAAGACACGAATATTCTTGAGGATGATCTGATAGAGCAACTTGCGTCTGTTGAAACAGTGAGTATCCTCATATAAATAATAGCCGATGATCGAGTAACCCGCGTGTTTCAACAATGAAACTCGCACAAACGGAATGATAGTTTGAATAATGTGTTTTCGTAGAGTTTAACATGCAGGGAAAAGGCTTAATTGTGAAAAGACTGAACTCGATCCGGTAACTTAAACTGTTTTAATGGTAAGACTCATTTTAGGAGAATGAAGAAACGTAAAAATGGTCAACAATGACCACTATCTACTACTGGAGTTAAGGGTTAATCCACTGGAGTTAGGGTTAAAACGTAAACTACCAAAATATCACCTAACTGGCAATTGCTACGTTCAAATGTAGGTTCACCCGTCATACCATGACGGGCTACTTTCTAGTTATAGTATAACTATTAAATGTGCGGGATGTTTTTACTTTTATGAAAATTCTGTTTTCAGAATGGGATTAGTTATCAGAAAGAAGATTTTTGTGTTAAAAATGCTTGTCCTTTTTGAAATGGGACTGTATTGATTCATCTTTATTAAGTAACTGAATTTGATTTAGATTGTTAACAAAAACTTTTGCCGTGATAAAAATTTGCAACAAATAAGCAATAACCAAAACGTATTAGAGCTACTAAGATTCGATGAACTAGCATAGTTTAAATTTATGTATTGCCACAATCAAGCGAGGGAGATTTGATTTTTTGAAAAATTTTCAATTTCAGTTTATATATTGTAGCAACCGAGTTGAAGTGGTTTGCTGTCTGGTCAGCATTTCGAGCAAAGTCAAGTTTCCACGATTCCATGACTTTAAAATCTAATTTATGTAAAAATAACAACTAGAATAAGGATAACATTTAAATTGAACATAGAAGTTAAAATAGTACTCCTCATTCTCATTGATCATTTGCTCCAAAAAATAAATATTTTTGTCTGTAAAGCAAAATGAAGCGGGAACAGGAGGAAACTAAAATCCTTTTGCTGCCGCGAAAAACCCAGGTAGGGGAGAATGTTGTATTTTGGGACACTTTTCACATTTTAATTTTTAGTGTCAATTATTTAAATTAAATTTAAAACCTAAAACTCACATTTAAATACTCCGACAATATCTATGCAATTTTTTTTAAAATTCAGACAGTTTGAATAAAAATATTGCCAGCCATTTAAAGCATGAGTTCTAAGCTGTTGAAGAAAGAGTTCTAAGGTACAACATACTATTGTACCTTGGGACACATCCTGTTGTACCGTGGGAAAGTCTTCATAATTCTGGAAACAGTCATAAACTTGAACCAATTTTGAACCAAAAAGATGAATTAAATCATAATTAATGAATAATAATTATGAATAATGAAATTATTATCTAACATTAAATGTGTTTAAAAGACTACATAAGATTAGAACATTGTTCCATGTTCCTAAACATATCTTATTATTAAGAACCATGCATATGTTGTACCTTGGAACGTGTCCTAAGTACAAAATGTTTGGCTGTCCCAATGTACAATCACCATGTGGTTTAAGAAAACCAAAATGTGGTCAATCTAAATGCACAATCATTATTTTCTCATAACCAAAACATTTAAAGTACTTCTCTTTTATAACAAAATAAAATTCAGTTGATTAGTTTTACAAATACAAAGACAGAAAATGAAATAAAAATGAAGAAATTATTTACTTTGGAGTCATGAAATTTTCTTTCTCTCACAAAATCGTCAATTTTACTCATTTGATGCTGATCTTTACTATGGCACCATTTAGTGGTGAAGGTTACTATTAGAGATTACAAAAACACGGCTGCTAAAAATAGATTCTTAGAAATTAGCAGTGAGTGAGAGAGAGAGAGTGAGAGAGAGAGAGAGAGAGAGAGAGAGAGAGAGAGAGAGAGAGAGAGAGAGAGAGAGATTTTCACGAATCCAACAGTTTTCGAAAGAAGAAAGCAATGAACACAATGAGAAAAAAGTTACAACTATATTTCATGCATAAAAATAAATTTTCTGAAGATTGCTATTAGAAAAAATAATCGTTAAAACATCAGACGTGAGAAACAGCGGAAACTTACATATTGTTACATTTTTATCAACGTGCTCGGCAAAGTTGTAATTTTCCGTTGCTAGTTGCTATTTGTTTTGTACCAGAAACATTTTTCAAAAAAAAAAAAAAAAAAACCTTTCTCCTATTCCATCAACCCCTCTTTCTTCCCATAGACAAAAACCACTTCCAGAAGACCGAGCTCAGAAGCTCGTGGTGCTGCTAGACGATCCTCAGGGACTGATAGACGACCCTCAGGAGCTACTAGGCGATCGACAGAAGCTGATAGACGAACCTCGGGAGCTGATAGACGACCCTCGGGAGCTGATAGACGACCCTCGGGAGCTGATAGACGACCCTCGGGAGCTGATAGACGACCCTCGGGAGCTGATAGTCTACCTTCAGTAGCTGATAGACGACCCTCAGGAGCTGCAAGGAGACTAGATGCTAATTTCGATGCTTTTGCTAATCTTGATGGTGGGGAAAAAAGTGGTGGCATTACAGCTAAGAGTGTTAGTATGTGGTTCGAGCAGGCTGGAATTACTGGAAAAGATGAGCAAGTAAACGCATCTGATGTCAATAAATACTTTGAACAAATTGCCATGTAAGTACCTGTATAGCCTCTTATGATTTAATCTGCTTGCATTAAATTTTCACCTTTGTGGCTGTGTGGGGGAATATATTTATTTTAAATTCGTTCTCTTTTGTCTGGTTTTAGAGCATCTATTTTTAAAGTAACATATTCTCCGTAGGAAATTCGAAGCTTCATATCAATGTATATTTTGGACACTTTACTAAGCAATTTTTGATTTTTTTGGGCACCCATATTTTTTTGAGGGTTTTTTTTTTAGCTGAGATTATCGACTTTGTCCATAGTAGTTACAAGTATCGACTTTATCCATAATCTATATATCTTATAAGCTATACCGACTTATTACCCAATAAAAACAAACCAACGTTCATCATATAGGTACCGGGTAAATGTACTGAAATTATCAATCAGTATATTTACCCGACAGCAGCACATTTAGTTTTACAGCAAAAAACTGGGGTTCATTTTAAAGTTATTACTTGATTTTCTCCTATCGAAGAAAAAAATTTGTTTCAGATCACGCAATGGATCTACTTTTTGAACTTAGAGCTTAAAACTAGGACGATGACATTACGTATTTAGTACAAAAGAGCGCTAAATTACAAGCATTAAATTTTAAATGAAGTTTTAATATGCATAGGATATGCGTGATTCTTTAAACTCTTAACAATATTATGTCCGAGAGGATTAACAAAAATTGTATAAATCAAACTTTTTTTTCTAGTAACTGTTAGATATTATTTTCTCAATATACTTCTATTCATATGAAAGCAATAACCCATTTATTTTTTCTGAATCTTTTACTCAAATGCATTTAAAGTATTCAAAAATTTTACATTAACATTCTAGAAGATAAACTTCTGATGTTCAGTTATGCATACTTAAAGGTATAAAACATTGTTTTTATCCATTTATCAAAACAATCAAGGTTTATCATTTTAAAGTTTGTCTCAATATTTTAATGTCCCTCTCCTACCCTAGGAATGAGTTCAATTATTACAGGTAAAATGAAAGAATTTCAAATCTGCTGCAGAGCAACACTGTTTATTCTTACCATTTTGTTGCATTTATAGTTTTTTTTTTCAGTTCTGATTTGACTGGTGGTCTTATCATAATTTTGTTTAAAACTACATTTTTGCAAACATTTGTAACATTTTTGCTGCCACTCCTTTGGACAGTATTTCTGATGTAAAATGTTTATTTATTTACTTATTTATTTTTGACCATTTCTTTTATGTATAATTTAACTGAGATATAAAAGAAAAAAAAATACATTTTTTAACCTTAAATACAGTTGACTCTCTAATTTAACGACTTTCAAGGGACCATAAAAAACCGTTCTTAAGTAGAATGCGTCTTTAAATAGAAAGCTTTTAAAACTACAGTAGAGCATCTGGGACCGTGAAAAGTCGTCTTTAAATAGAGAAAGTCGTTAAATAGAGCGTTGTTAAATACAGAGCCAACTGTATAATTTTCGACCTTGGTAACAGGCTCTTGGTAGGTAAAATGTCACTCCCCTGAAGTACCAAAATGTCAATCCCCTGGCGTTTTATATACCAGGGCAAGATAGCTAAAATGCAATATGGTTACAATAAGATCCCTTTTTTTTTCTTCTCTTTAACTAAGCTTCTCATAAAGACGAATAATACATTAAAAATTAAAGCAATTTTATTTTTAAAGAATTTGTGACTAGAAAAGCGTTTCATTTCGGATAATCAATCATAAATTTATGTATATTTTTCTAATTTCCAGGGGAAAACCAGAGCTACCATCAGTTAAACTTGATGAGTTTTTAGATGCATTAGCTAAAGGAAAAAATATAAAGAAAGAAGATTTGATTTCAAAACTTTCTTTGGTTCAAGTGGTAAGGCATCTTTTGAAGTTTATCACAACTCTTAAGTTTTACGTGTTCAGGTCGTTTTTAGCCTACTTTCCCAGTAAAAGTCAGAAAAAGCATGAAAGAAGGTTTGATGCATCTTAAAAATATCGTGAAAAACAAAAAAAAAAGTTAAAAATAAATAAAATAATTAAATAAATATCGAAAAATTAACAATTGGAACGTAGGGTATTGAGATGGGAAAAAATGTCTGTCGGTCTGTCTGTCTGCCCCCCCAATAACTTTTGAATGAACAGTCCGATTCGAACAAACATTTTTTTGTTCGAAAGATCTCGGCGAGGACACCTCATTCCCATATTTCACTTTTTGATTTGAACTATTTTTTGTTCAATTTTGAACAGAACTTAATATTAGCGCCTACGGGGAAATTCAAGGCTGTGAGGCGAATTTGCTTCAAACAAACTTTGTAGGAAAAAGCTTTTGATGAAAAACTTGTACAATAAAATTATCTCTTTGATTTGAACAATTTTCCGTTCAATTTTGAACAGCTCAAATCCCTTAACATTAGCGTCTACGAGGAACCTGAAAGTCAATGTAGATTCCGTACTTGAAGGCGGATTGTTTTCAAACAAATTTTGTTGGAAATAGCTCTTGACGCGAAACTCCAGACTCAGACTCCTAGAATTTTGGGGCACCTGACTCCGAATCCGACTCCTGTGCCCGACAATTAATCGGACTCCGACTCCCCGAATTCGACTCTGACTTCGTAGCTTTGGCAAAAATTTATACACGGAGGACAAATGACTGACTCCGATTCTTGGATATTCATCTCCGACTCCTTTATCCCAAAACGAGATTGACTCCGACTCCGACTCCGCAGCTATGGTTTTAACTGTGAAAGAATTATTGTTAATATGACTTGTTTTTATTTTCACGCTAAACTTTTAATTTAGGTATTCAGTTTTCGGCGAATAAACTCAGTCATTTATGTTTCTACATAAAGAAATGCGCAGACGATTTTTTTTTTCACAATGAAAAGTATTTCTTTAAGTTGACATTTTATTGTTTTTATTTATTTTGGTTAGTGCATTAATTCATTTAAAAATTATTTTTGGAAACAGGGGAAAAAGAAACGATTTGTTTTGATATGATGTATTTATTTTAATTAGCTTATTAATTTTAATTATTATTTTTTCGTTTTGAAAGCTGTTAAAGAATTTTTTTAATGGAAAAAAGTGTTTTAGCTGCTTTGCTTAAAAGGTGCTGCTATTTTATTTGTTCGTTTTTTTTTCTTACGCATCTAATTTTTTTTAGATGAGTAAGGAATATTTTATTCCTAGAAATTAGCATAAAATATTAAAAAATATGTTTGAAACAATTTCTTTTTAGCTATTTCGATTTTTTCGATTTTAGCTATTTTTGAGAATATTGATCAGGTACTAGAAAGTAGTATGGGTATACAGGAAAGTGGGCTCGTATAGTTCTAGACGGAACTTCTTGTTATCTTATATGTTCAGACAAGTAATGTAAATTGAGCATTGCATTATCATACAGACAGAGGCAGCCTACATCTCCATCGCGCTGCAGACAGATTTCAAGTTTTCTTAGACGCTTTTTGGATCAGACAGCTGCTTGATTGAACCCACTTATCTTTCGTGTGGTGTCTCTTCGAAAATGCTACACGCCTTAGCAGAAAGGATAAGCTAGGCATGAATATGATGTAACTCTGGCGAAAAGATACTTGACCTCGGAAGAGTTCCTTCATGTTTGGGTTGAAAGAGGGAAAATTCCTAGATTGGCACGCTCCAATAATGGTTATCGGTAACGCAAACCAGCGTCCCCTCTGTTCATTATGAAAAATTGTATCATGAATAAGCTCGTAAAGTATTTTCTAATTAAAAATAGAAGAATGAAAGCGAGACAGAAGCAATATTTATAATTAGATTTATGAAATTTGTTCGTCATGTAAAATGCCAGTTATTGATTGCAATGTTCTGGCCAGAAAGTGTTAAACTTTGTAGTATGGGCAAACTAACTTGACCGCATTGAGAAGGCTACAGGCAGCCTGATTACAAAGCAATAGCCCCAACATTTATTGAAAGCCTTTGTTACTGTGTCAGGTCAGGCTTGCGCAAACTTTAGTATTGTTTCTCACTTTAACTATTCGACTACTAGATATTGGATTTTTCTCGGGTTTTGATCCCATATCTGAAAAATTTGAGTTTCTTGAACTAGTAATAGACCCGTAACTAAACTACATTAATCTATTCTTATATCTTTCAAATTTTCTCATGTCAACAATGTTTAGTTTAGTTGAATTCAAATTGAACTGACCTAACAACCGATTTTCTTTTGGCTAATATGCTATTTGACACAAAAAATATTTGGTGCAAAATTTTTATCAATTGAACCCGGTTCAAAGTTAAGTGAGATAAAATAAAAAAAAATATATCACATCCTTTTTTTCTCCTTAACATTGTGTAACAAATATTAAATAAAAATTCCTAGTTTATTTTATGGACTTAGGATCGAAGAAATTTTTTCAATAATTTAAACTTTTAACTAAAATTATGACTTATTACTTTTTAAAACTTACTTTTTTTGTTATGTAAATACTTAACTTACGTTCAACAAGATACTTTTTTTTAATTTAAACACACAGGTAAGCAGATTTTCTTTCTCAAACTGACCAAGTTTTCCACCTCTCCCTCTCAGTCAAAGTGATTATAAAAAACGACAAAACTACTTTATATTAAAAACCTAATCAAGATCCGACAGCAATCAAAATAGAAAGAAAATCAACAACAGTTCATCAAGATCAAATTTGCAAGTTTTTATGTATCGTAAACATTGCGACTTTCGAGCTGTTGTCAAACGACGAGTTTACGTTCAACACTATTCTTCTACGTCGTAACGTTTGTACAGTTTTATTCTCTGTTGTGACACCATCATTAGATTTTTATACAAAACTGTCTGCGTCACCCAGCGTTGCACGGTCGACCTCGAAAATAGCAGTTGCGTCAAGTGTCACATGGTCAATGATCAAACTTGAATTTAAAAAAAAAAAAAAAAAAACCCAACTGCGTAAAATTCCTGTTAACGTATAAAAAGAGCATTTTTACAACTCAAAATAAAAATGTTGTATTCTTTAATTTTTTTTTAAATTCCAATCTCTCCCTCCCCCTCCTAGTACCTCGCTTCCTCTATGTGAATTTCTGAGCATTAAAGGACACTTGTGCTAAATTTGGCAAAAATCCGACGAAAAGTGCAGATTTGTAGAAAGAACATACACCCACCCACATACATCCATTTTTAAATATATATAAAGATCATATCTATATACGATTCCCTTTTCATCATTTATGTACGAAAATAACAAAAAAAAAAAAGGTTTGATTTAAGTCTTTTTTTAACAGGATGCTAAGAAAACAACCACTTCTAAAAGACCAAGTCCAGGAGTTCGTGACGCTACTAGACGTCCTTCAGAAGCTAAAAGGATACTCGATGCTAATTTCGATGCCTTTGCTGATCTGGATGGTGGGAAAATAAGTGATGGCATTACCGTTAAGAGTATCAATACGTGGTTTGAACAAGTAGGAATTATTGGGAAAAATGCACAAGTAAACTCATCTGATGTCACTAAATATTTCGAAAAAATTGCGTTGTGAGTTTTTATTTGCCTTCTTGTTTCTGTCGGCATGCATGAAATTTTCTGCTTTTTGTTCATTTTTTTTCCGTTTGCTTGGGTTATGTTATTGCGTATTTTTTTCCCTCGATGTATACCGTTTCAAAAGCAAAATGGTAGCTATGAAAATTTCGTATTTTGTGCATAATTCGTTACTTTTCAAAAAAAAGTTCTTATTTTTTGGACATTTTTTGTGAAGATTTGTTATTTTTTTTAAAAATTTCTTTCTAAAGCAGTATCAATACCTTGGGAAATTTTAGCTGATTACTGCTGTTGTTGCATAAAGACAGTCTAATAAGAGAAAAAGGAAATTTTTAACGACCCGTATTTTCAGTTGGTACACCTTTAGATGATTTTTAGGAAACATTTAGTTTCTCTAATTCCAAAATTAAGCGGAATCAACATGCAAAATTTTACTACACATAAACCTTCACACACCTTCATTTTGTCTTATACAGTCAGACCAAACCAAACCCAGTTGCACGAAGGACCGTGGGGGCCAAGGCCTACTGTGCCCGTCTCAGTCTTCCTGACCAAGGGCTCTGGGGTGCTAGGCAGATGTTCCTATTAGGTGGTCAGCCGAACTCGGAACCCCCAGGGTTTAGTTCCCAAGCACGCTTGGTACTCATTTTATCGACCCACTGAAGGGAGGAACGGCTGAGTCGACCATGCCCGACCCGGAAACAGAACCTGGGCCTGCGACGTGGGAGCGCGAAGGGCTACCACTGCGCCACTAGACTTCATACAGTCAGGCCAACCATCTTTAAAATACTTTTCAGGGGACATATTCGCCATAAATTGTTTCCTTCTCTTCATTATTTTAGCGTTTTTCCATTTATTTCGTTGGTTTAGTTAGTCGTCTTACTGTCTTCGTCCTCAATTCGTCGTAGTTTTATTTGTATGCAGACTTGCAATCTTATTTTTTTAATGTTCTTTCTTTCCTTATGTATTTTATTACATTTAACATATAGCGATTCGAAAACAGGTCATTTAGGGGGGAAGGGGGGAGGGGGGACTTTAGGAGCCTAATGTAAGAATGAATTTATGCATGTATTTTGATGTTTTTTCTTATGATCTATTTTTACACCTTCAACGTTAATTCAGCAAAGAGCATCCTATCCACACTCTTTCTCCAACAACTCAGTAAAATATCCTAAAGAATAACATAAAACTTACATATTGTTGAATATTCAACCCAGCTTTTGAATTCAAAGCCTAAAATTGGGTCAATGCTATTATATAATTAGTATAAAAAAAGCTAAATGAAATATATATATATATATATATATGTTTATACTTCTATAAATTTGCAGGGGAAAACCAGCATTACCGGCTGCTAAATTTCAAGATTTTCTGGATGCATTAGCTAAAGGAAAAAATATGAAGATAGAAGACCTGATTTCAAACCTCATTTCGGTTCAAGTGGTAAGCTTGATATATTTTAAAGTTTATTGCAGCTCTTCAATTTTTTACGCTCATATAAATACTATTCATTCACACAGGTAGTGGCATCATGTCATTACTATTCTGAAACAATCCATTGTCCGGAAGTCTGAAGCTAAATTTCCCATCATCTCAGATACTTTTTCTCTGGAATTGGACTAGATATACAATGACATGCTCCTTACACCACTCGCTGAAAGCATCATAGATTGGAAAAAAAACCTGATATACAATCCATGATGCATTAGGTGAGATATATAGAAATAATTGATAGATTGATTGGATATATACCTTATATCCAATCCCTCTGCTTAGACACGCAGTGCTTCAGCAGAAATGGAAAAATAAGCAGTATGGAAAAATAATGCATAAAAAGTAATGTAGATTATTTCCCTAAATGTAAGTAAGGGGATCTAGAGACCACATAAAAAGTTAAATTTTGTATTTTTTGACTCATTTTTACAACTGGAAGCATGCATCTAGGACTAACGGTTGCGAAAATAGAGGTTTTTGCAGGTTAAAACGAAACACCCTGTATATATATATATACATATATATATATATATATATATATATATATATATATATATATATATATATATATATATATATATATATATATATATATATATATATATATGTAGCCCACAGCTAATAAAATCACTGGATTATAAAATCAGCCGCTTTTTAAAATCAAATTTGAAATAGCAGAATCATTGCAATATTAAAACAAGTAAAAATCATCCTTTAATGAAATCACTATTGCCGTTTTATAAAATCAACTTTTGGACATCAACCGTAAAAAAATGATATAGAAGCACCAAGGAGTGAGGGAATCGGTCTCAGAAGACGAAGAAATCACAGTGCCAAATTTGCCTCTTCAATAGATGTCAGAAAAGCGCTTGTTGATATACGATGCACTAGAGCAAAGAGAAAAATGTAATGTTGAACTTTACAAAACATTTTGTAAACTCTCAAACAATATTGAATCTTTGCTCTGCAATTCTGTAAACCAAACAACATTACGCCAATATTTTAAGACCCTTGTGTAAGTATAAGAAAATGTTTAGTAAAATGGCAACTGTATTTGAAATACTTATAAATGAAGTAATTCATTCCGTTTTTCCCAGTACTGAAACTTCAAAACCTTTAATTTATTTTAAATGTTTTTTTAAGGTATGCCGGTTTATAAAATCAGCCGCTTTATAAAATCAAATGTCCTCAAAACGAATGTGATTTTAATAAGCGGCGAGCACTGTATATATATATATATATATATATATATATATATATATATATATATATATATATGTCCAAAATCTCGAACATGTCGATCGTTCACATATCAAAGACATCGGCGAAAGACCGACTATTTCTCATGAATCAATGGTAAGATTCGACATTCTCTGATTATGAACTATAATGGTAACGTATGTACATATAGTATATCATTGCGCATTTCGTTAACACAGTAACGAAAATTAGAAAATAAAGCGTTATTCGTAAAACGTTGTTATCAATGAGCGCAAAAAGACATATTTAACGAGAAGTATGTTTTGACAAATAACTTTTTTCTTACGGTAAGAAACCAGCCACTGCGAAACGACCAAGTACCGAAGCTCGTGTCGCTGCTAAACGTCCCTCCGAAGTTCGAAAGAGACTAGATGCTAATTTCGATGCCTATGCTAGTCTTGATGGTGGGAAAAAAAGTGGCGGCATTACAGTTAAGAGTGTTAATATGTGGTTCGAGCAGGCAGGAATTACTGGAAAAGGTGAACCAGTGAGCTCATCTGATGTTACCAAATACTTCGACAAAATTGCCATGTAAGTATATGTTTATCTCACATTTTTCCATTAATTTTCATAAATGTTTTACGCTTATTTTTACTTGCTTTTTTTTGTGTTTTCAGAAATTTTCAGAGGGTATTTGTTTATAAAACAATTTGTTATTTGGTAAAATTTTGAATTTTATACTTAAGCAGTTTTTGTTTTATTAAAATTGTTTTGTTTTTGTTGACGTTTTTATTTTCGCGGATGCCTTATTTTAACAACCTTTTAAAGACCTTATCTATGTCTTGGAACATAACGATTCAGCTCTTTCTGGCAATTAGCAGGCCCTCCATTTCAAATTTTTCCTGAGGGGGGGTCAAAGGATATATTCTCAATGCATATTATTTCAAAAATTAACAAAAAAAACAAAAAAACAAAAAAAAAAAAAACCGCCAATTTTTCTGAAAATTTATTGATTACTCAAAGCTAAGTAAATGTCTCTCACCTTCACCCCCTCCTCTAAACGACTAACCTGGCATTTAGGTCAGTGTAGGCTTTAAATTACATGCTTTTTCATTTTTGCTCTTTTTATTACAATCTGAAAAATATGAAATAAGAAGACACTGGTAGACAAAACATCTCATTTCAATTTCATAAGGCAATGATTAAAAATTTGCATTATTCATTCCTTGACAGACGTACTAATGAAATTATGCTCTGCAAGTCTGTTTAAGTAACGTTACTGAGTTTAAAACTTCCTAACAAAATGTTGTGGTTCACTACCATAACTATTTGCAATGTTTAAAAAATTGCATTTGAATATGTTTTTTCTTGAAATGCAGGGGGAAACCTTTTTTAACAGCTGAGAAGTTTCAAGAGTTCCTAACTACTCTGAGTAAAGAAAAACAGATCCAAAAAGAAATATTAATGACAAGCTTGACTTCATTTAAAATGGTAAGAGTTTTTCCTAACGATTATTTCAGCATTTACTGTTTTCTCACAAAGTATACAGTGTAGCGACATTTTCTTAAAATATTCATTTAAAACTTTTCAATATAGTAATCCGCTTTTCTTTACTGACCTAACTTGGAATGCTGAATCATACGATATCTTTTGCACGTATTAAAAACGTCACCTCAAAGCAGCATTAGGATGTGTTACTCTTGCTCTGAGGCTACGAAATATTGTCACAGAAATAGATATGAAATTAAAAACGAAAATTTCAAGAGATCCTCTTGAAATTTTCGTTAAACTCTTTCAAACAAACTCTTTCAAAGAATGCAGAATATAGTGCTCATTAATTGTCTAAAAATAAAATCTCATATAAAGAAAAAGTGGTGTACAACGTTAGAATTTTTAATTCCAAGGAAAGTTAAAGAAATCGGGAGAACATTTGTTCGTCTCCACAGAGATTTCAGACGAAAAGCTTTGCACAGTAAAATTCTAGTCTTAAATTTAACGAGCTGATGTGTGCATCACATGACTTCCATTCACACCAATTTGTTATTTCCCCATTATTGGCAATTTTATTGTGATTCAATAATTTTCTCTCTAAATATCATCAACAATGGCCAAATTGAAAAAAGGATTTAAAAAAAAAATCCTCCAAATTTGTAGCCAATACTTGGCGACCAAAAGACTGGCGATATATCGCCAAGTGTCCACCAAATTATAACACCATTTGAGTTTACATCGAAATTAACAAGGATTTCCCCCCAAAAAGGTGCAAAAGACCCCTTTAGAAACAGTCAAATGCAACTAAAAGGGGAGGTGCACAACTAGACCCCACTAGGAGTCTATGTACCAAATTTCAACTTTCTAGAACATACCATTCTTGAGCTATGCAACATACATACGCACATACGTGCGTACGCATATACGCACATAAGTACATAGACGTCACGAGAAAACTCGTTGTAATTATTTCGGGAATCGTTAAAATGGATATTTCGAGCGTCTGTGCGTTCTTAGGTATATATGCACGTGTGGTCGAGTCGAAAAAAAAAAAAAAAAAACTCAACATTCATTCGGGATGAGCAAACTGGAAATTAAGGTCGATTTTGGAATGATAATTTTTTCGCGAATACAATGCTTCCTTTTTTCTAAAAGGAAGTAAAAATTAATAAACGAAATTGATTTCAATGCGGTTATAGATACAAGGGCAGCCTTTTTCGAACGATTCTTAGTCCAGTGAACATCAATATCGTATTCAGAGATATAGATGGAATTACGAAAAGTTCAACTTGTACGGGGTAGCAGATGTCATCAACTGTTATAAAAATAAATCGCATCAAATTTTCTTGGAATGTCTGCAGAAAGAACTTTTCTTCCCTAACATCTCGTCTTTTCTTGCAAACCAATCGAAGCCTGAATTAGAGACAGGCTTAGACTAAATGGTAGATTGTTTTAATAAGGATGGTAAATCCTTAAAAGTTATCAATTGGCCGACTGGGACAGCGGCGTACGCAGACAAATCAGTTCGGGGGGGGGGGGGGGGGCTGTGTTCGAAATTCTTTGAGCTGGGGGGGGGGATACTTATGAACTGTAGCTAAGAAAAGTTCATGTATCGCTTTTCTGATATCAATACGAATGTAAGATTTCAAAAATACATCATAAAAAAAACTTGTTCTTTATTATAATTTTTATAATTAATTTTGAAAATTTCGGGGGGGGGGGGCTTTAGCCCTATCAGCCCACCCCCTGGGTACGCCACTGGACTGGGAAAGAAAATGGAAGAACATCATGAAGAAGGATTTGAGCCACAAAGGTCTACCGATTCAACAAAGAAGCAGATGCAACTATACTTATCCTTGCTGTTTCCGGCTAACGCAGCCTGGAGTAATTTTGAATTAATTGGACTGAAGCAGACGACGAGAAAGAACGCAGGACAAGTTTGACAATTCCAACGAAGTTAGAACAATTTTGAAAACTAAACAGTACAGTCAGATGATACGAATAAGTAAAAGCATTTTTCTTCAAATGAGTGTCCAAGTTTTAAAATGTGATACTCTGCAAGCAAACCGCAATGATCAACATTTTACTATTCAGTGGCACACTCACATTCCCACTGTTTGTTGTTTTCATAATATATCATCTGATTCTTTTGGTGGGTCAAAAAAAATTGTTTTCATTTATAAAATTAACTTTGCTTACGAGCACGGGGACCATTTGCATGTGGCAATACGGTAGGGAATGGTACGATTGAAGCTTAGTCAACTGTAAAACACAAAACAAATTTCACCATAAGCGAAATATGCATCATTTTTACCGTGCGCTGATTCTGATTTCCGCTAATGGATTTTTTTAAACTTATAAATTAAAACGAAATATTTTTGAGAAAAACTAATAGTAGGTAAAATAATCCAGTGTCCTTCACACAAGACTTCTTGCTTTCCGGCGGCAAGAGACTTGATCCTAAGGAAACAAGTGTCCTCCATAAGTGTTTTAAAATCAGGTCACATACATTTATTTTTGCGATCTGTTAATTAATTATTCATAAAAAAACCTTAGATTTTCATTTTAAATTAAAAAATGACACAAAACAAAAGAATTGTTACGAAAACGAATATTTAACAAACAAAATCAGTTCTATAACAGGAAATAACGGACTTTGCAGAAATAACTCATACATCTTTTATTAGTTGATCAAGTAGTCAGTGAAAACCAAGAAATAAACAGTGAAACGACTTTTAAACTTTAACGTGTGCTGTAAGTAAGTAACGTGCAAACTTTGTCAGCTGAAATTAGCATTTCCCCGAAAGAGAAAAAAGTGTTCATTTTTTGTTTTGAACAGCGATTTTTTGGAAAAGTAAAGCATCTGACAAACTTAATAGTAGATTTAAAGTTGGTGGATTTATTTTGTATTTAATTTGGCAATGGAATGCTTCTCCTAAGTCAGGTATTTTAGAGGATTTGCCATACTAGGGGTTATACTTTAACTGTTGGTTTTCTTTTGTAACGCAACGGAATTTTTGTAAAACAGTAAGTAGAATAAATAGCATCTACTTACGTGTCAGACTAACAGACAATCTCAGATCAAATCTCATTGGCTGGAAAGGATTATATATCTTCAAGCATCCTTTTCTAGCAAAAGATGATTCAAATTGGTACTTGTCTCTCTTGTAACACCTTTTCAAATCCTCTACCATATGATAAAAAACAATGTATTGCGTCACTTCTTTAAAAAAAAAAATCAAATCCAGCGATCTTTTTAATTCACAATCCAAAAAAAAAAAAAAAAATTTCCGCTGAAAATTGCCAGTGGCACAAATCCTCAAAAACATGCGCAACATGGGTTGTTTGACACTTGGGGATGTAAACCTACCATCGCTGCAAGAAATTATTACAAATATTGCAATTAGTATGTACAAAGTCCGGCTATTAATTTCCAGGACTGACGTTACTGTAAGAGAGCAGAAAGCCGGAAGATGGCGCTAATGATTACATATGGGGGGAAGATGGGATTATGAAGATGGGCTTACTTAAGGTTTTTTATACAAATGCTCGTAGTATTAGGAACAAGATGGAAGAATTGAAAAGCATAATTATAGACGAGAGGTTGGATATTATTGGAGTTACCGAGACATGGGCTACCGAAAGTGATGATGATTTATTATCTATTGCTGGGTATAATTTGTTTAGACAAGATAGAGTAGGTAAAAGAGGTGGTGGGGTTTTATTTTATGTCAGAGACACTTTAATTTGCAACGAATTGGTAATTAATGATAAACCTAATGAGATTGATATGATTTGGCTGGAGTTGATTAGTAATAGGGGCAAAAAACTACGTTTGGGGAATATTTATAAGCCACCCAACTTAAGCCAGGGTCAAGACGAACAGATGTTTAGTATTATTAGTGACATTTCTAGCAAGGGGTCAGTCATCATAATGGGAGATTTTAATTTTCCAGGAATTGATTGGAATAATTTTTACCATAGTAATAGCAGAGAAGAGGATTTTTTGAAAGTAATTGGTGACTGTTTCATAGATCAAATTGTAACTCAGGGTACTCGACAGGACGTGATTTTGGATCTAGTTTTCTGCGACATGGAAGGCTCTGTTCAGGGGTTATGTGTAGGGGAACACATTGGAGACAGTGACCACAACAGTATTAGGTTTGGGATTAAATTTGATATGCACAAAGTAGAGAATTTTAGGTTTGTGCCCAATTTCAGAAATACTGACTTTGTGGCACTTCGGCAGAGTTTGAAAGCAGTTTTTTCTTCTGGATTGGACAATAGCGATGTGAATCTTCAGTGGGCAGAGTTTAAGGAAAATCTAGCGAATACGGTTAGGGATCATGTTCCTTTTAGGAGAAAGGGTGTCTCCTAACTATTTAAATCTCAGGCTAACATGGATATTAGGAAAAATTATTATTTTAGCAGGGTAGTGGAACCTTGGAACAGCTTACCGGAAGAGGTGGTAATGAGCAAAGGAGTAGACAGTTTTAAGAGGGCCATTGATCTTCACTGGGGATTGTAAATTGACTAGGACCAGTCTAGCTGGGCCCAGAGCCTGTTGCTGGTCGTCACTTTTGTATTTGTATTTGTATTTGTATTTGTATTTGTATATATTGAAGAGCGTTTTCTTGCGCATACGCAGCGCAATCGCCGTTATTCTGAAATAAGTGGTTCTCGTGGAAAGGCGCATTAAAACGTAGCTCTTCAATTCCTATTGTCACCATAATGCGAACTTTTTCAATTGCTTCCAGCGTGTGAACGAACTGCGGTTGACCTGTGTGTGGCTCATCATCGAAGCTTTTGCGCTCATTTCGAAACTGTTTAAACCATTCAAAAGTTCAAGTGAACTTGTTTTTGCATTTCGTATGTTTCTATAGCCGTGTTGCCCAATTTGAAGTAAAACTTAATCTTACTTCTTTGCTCCATTTTCACTTCGACGACAGGAATTTGAAAGCTACGTTTTGATGCGCTTTTCCACAAGAACCACATACTTTAGAGTGACGCCGATTGCACTGCAAATGCGTAAGAAAACGCTCTTTAATATGCAATCATTAGCGCCATCTTTCGGCTTTTCGTTCTCCTACAGTTACGTTAATCTTGGAAGTTAATAGCCGTACCTTGTATAATAGTTTCGAGATTCGCTAGGACGAACTTGTCTCCTGAAGGATCAAGTGTCCCCACTCTCCCCTGCTTATATATTATAATAAATGTTTTTACATTGCAAGACATTTATAACCAATCAAATTCGTTAGTTTAAGTGTATGAAGAAGTTAAAATGCGATCAAGTTTAACTGTATTATTATTGAAACTCGTTAAAATTTCATTATATTCAACTATTTAAGTATTTGAAAAGTTTAAATGCGATTAAATACAATTGTTTAAATGTTTTAGGAAGTATCGTCTGATAGAAAACTACATACAAGCGATACTGTCAAGAGAGATTTAGATCTTACTGGAGAGTTTGATGCAAACTTTGAAGCTTTCGCCAAAATGGGAGGTAGTAAAGACGGAGGTATTTCACTCCGGAGCGTCAATTCATGGTTTGAAGCGGCAGGTGTAACAGGAAAAGATATGCCAATTAATGAATCTGATATCACTAAATATTTTCATGAAGTTGCTAAGTAAGTAAGATACAGTATAACGCTAATTTGTAAAATCCTTTTAATAATTCTTAAAATCCTCTTACTAATCGCAAAAATACCCTACGTACTCGCATCGCTAAAGAGAAGAGTTAATGAATGCTTTGAAATCATTTGCAGAAAAGTCAGAATTGTTTTTGTAAACCACATTTCTTTTATTGGCTCTACATAACTTAATATACACGCCCTCTTGCTGCTAATCGCTTACTCATTGGTTGCTCCTTATTACATCATTAAAAAGAACTTCCCCGTGAAGCAGGGGTTCTCAACCGGAGGGACGTAGAAGTATGTCAAGGGAGGTGTGAACACTGTTAAAACTACAGGTTGCATTCGGCACCTTTCAGGGGTGAAACGCTTGTTCACCAGCGGCACCCATTACGGAGCCGAAATTGCACCTCTAACTAGGGTGAAAAACAGGCACCTTTCAAAAAGTAGGCAGCCGGGGTGAAAAGAATGAACCTACGGAGAGAGAAATGGCACCCTTACTGTAGATCCTCCTCCCCCCTCCCCCGTATTGTGTGCTTTTTTGAATATAATTGTGTTTTTTTTTATTTTTTTTAAATAGTTTTGTTTTGATTCATGACAGTCTACGTTTTGCACACTTTTCACATTGCATGAATTCAGTACTGGAAATGATTAAAACTTGTAATTACAGCATTTGATCATATTTCAGAGTTTTCAACATAGTTAAGGAGTGCTCATTGCTTTAATTCATCTGATCATTCTCTACATCAGTGTTTCTCAACCTCTTTTGACCCGCGGGTCGGTAAAAGCAAATGAAAAACATTGCGGATCTGTGAAATTTTTATCCTTTTCTTAAAAATAAATAATAATAATTCGGTAAAAAAACTTGTGAAAAAACTCTGCGTACTGATAATTTTTTTTTTTTTTTTTTTACAAAGTAATATTAAAAATGAATAAAACAATAAATATCTAGACTTTATTTGGTATCAAAGAGTTGTCACAAATATATTTAAAGCTAAAGACGAGTAATTATTTCAATATCATAGTTAAGTTAATGATTATTTGTGAGAAATAACCGCACCGAAAGTAAAATGTAGATGTACTTATGAATTATTTACACGAAGAGCCAAAAATATTCTGGGATATTAAAGTTACGGAAAAACAAAATCCTTTCTCGAACGTTAAAAATTTCAATCAAGAGTAACAATAAAATAAAATGCATATGAAATTTTTCGACAGTTGAAAAACGTAAAGAAATAAGAAATTCCTAACGCTAACGAAACATTAAACGCTAGCAGGAAATGATTCAAACACTTGAACGAAAAAGAAAAAAAAAAAAAAAAAAAAGCTAGACGGAGAGAGATTTCCTTTTTATTTTTTTGCACTCGCTGTTGTGTAGTAATCTACGAAGCACAAGAATCATTTTTATTTAGGTTCTCACTTGTTGATTAGTGATAAATTGCGGTTATTATTTTGGTGATTAAATGTTGCTTATCGAGTACTCAAGAAAATAATGATAGATATATTTAGTAGCGTTTTGAATGATGGAAATTTCACGACAGTAACGGTCAAATGAAAATCAACAACTAACGGTACTACGGTATCGTAACGAACTACCGGTAACTGAAAAGCATTAAACGTACTTTTAACTATGTTTGAAAGCCCTAAAACCTACAAAGTGATCAAAAGCTGTACTTACTTGTTATTTTAAAGAATTATCCTAGAAAAGTTGAGATTTAATCCAATAGTGTACTTCATTCAATGTGAAAGACATTGAAGCCACGCTTAGATGCAACGTATCATTCATCCGCCATATTGAAGTGGTTGAATGGTGAATGTATGCCGGAAGCGCATGCGCTAGCAAGTCATTTTGCGATTGCTTGCTGTTTTGGCACCCCTGTCTACGATTGTCTGCTGTTTTGGCACCCCTGCTCTACTTCCTGGCTAGTATTGCACATTCGGGCCCCATGCTTTCACCTTAGGGGGAACATATTCACTCGTCTGGAACCTCTGGTTGTAACAGTGAATGCTTGAAAAAAGTATAATGACCTTTCCTTTTCGCCTTTTTTCGAGGATTTTACTACAGTTTTCATCCGCATATCTCTGAGTCTGGATTTTTAGCACTAGTTTACAAAGGTCAAAATCTGAAGCAAGGCAAAAAAAGTAACTTGTGGTGCACTTTCTCACAGTTAAAACCTATTGCTCAAAAACCTATATGAGGAATTGCCAAAACTTCTGTTAGTGTCGTGGAACTGACTAGTATAACATCCCAGCCTCGTCTAAATTCTAAAATACCTGTAATTTATATTTAACTCTTTGATGTGATGTTCTCCTGTCCTATATTTTCCTTTTATTACAGTCTTCAGATGTTTTAGCTAGTTCCAGTTTCAAATTTCAATTATACTACTTGTATTAACCATTATGATAGTGTTAGTGTGTGCTTGGGGGGAAGGAACTTAACCTCTGGCGTAAAAGATTTGAACACTGTGCCATGAAAGGGTATGAAATAGATAAACCCTTGCAGGTTTTTCGTGGGTAATCCGAGCAAAGTCTATTTCAAAAGGATTCAGAGCCAAAACAGTCTAAAGGCGGTTCCAGCCAACTAGTAAGTACGAACTCGTTGTAACTATATCTAACCAATGAGACGTGCCGAACGTCTTAAAAATATTATGTTGCTATCGCCGTCGTTGTGAAAGGGGCATTGAACTTCAAAAAGGCAATGCACGAAATGGTTGAATGTTAAGTTGAATGTTATAAAACTACACCCTGTGACAAAAAAAAAAAAAAAAAAAAAATGTATGCACCAAGAAGAAATTGAGCAACATGAAGATAACTCGTTTTTTTTTCGGGTTTTTTTGTGACAGAATGTATTTTACATTTTAATTAAACAATTGCAAACAAAACACTGGTACTATTTTTTTCTATCAACACAGGGGAAAGCCAAATTTAACGGCTGAAAGTTTTCAAGAATTCTTGAGCATTTTAACAAGAGAAAAAAAAGTAAAAAAGGAGGAATTGATGTCAAGTCTATCTTCTGTTCAAATGGTAACTATTTTGTCATGTGTAGATCTAACATCATAAATGCTATTAGTACTGCTGTTCTGTTACTGTATCATTATTTTGAGGCTCTAATTTAAGACTGAGAGTTTCTACTCTTAAATATAGTGCTCTGTTCTTACTTACCTTGTCGTATGTGTCCTTCATGCAAAATTTTATTAAAATCGGAAATGATGCGTTCAAAAACTCAAATTTTATGCTTGATGTTATATGGAATTAATCATCTACGGAAAATATGTAAACATTCCTGTTTTTGTTTTACAGTGACTTGTCATTGCCGTGCCAGTCTAACTTTTGGTACAGTGAAGGAATAGTGTTGCGCCAATAAAATATATTTTGTTTTTCGAAACATTCTAAGGGTGTGGGGGGGAGGGGGTGTTTTGAGATATTCAAGGTCAAAAGTCACGGTGAATAACTCGGAAAATTCAATCTATCGTAAAAAAATCATTTTATATGCTAATAGAAAGCTCTATATTTTTCGTTTACAAGTTTTTCCGAATTTTCATTCTACTACTAGCATTCCCGTACCCGGCATTGCTCGGGTAATGGAATTAGCAGGGGTTAACAGTGCTTGGTGCACCTAGTTTCGAAAATCCCCTATAATAATTACTTATTACCCATAACTTTTTCTAATTTGGGGAGGATCCCGGGGACCCTGGTCTCCTTATGTATATATATATATATATATATATATATATATATATATATATATATATATATATATATATATATATGCCTTTGTCCTTAACCGATCTTTAACTGTTATTAACGATCCTTTTAAAATATTGATTATCTTTGCAAACACAGGTCATCCGCATTTTATTGTTATACCTATGTTTAAGCTAGAACTTCTTTGTATACAACATTTTTAGTTTTTTTTCTGGTGCTAAAATTATCAAACTGCTTGATGAACTGGCTTTGGAGCAAGCTACATAACATTGGTCGTGTGAAAAAAAGTCTTCTCTTAAATCGATCCCTGCTACTTTTAATGTCTGTCCTTGTGACTTATTAACGGTTATTGCAAAGCAAACTTTAACAGGAAACTGCACTCTTCTAAATTCAAAAGGATAGTCCGCCTGTGATGACGTTCTTAAAAAATTCGTTTCTAGTTTTGAAAAAATAAAAGCAAAAGACAGAAACATTATGATTTGACTTGAGAAAAGCCTCGAAGAATCACGTGAGAAACAAAAACAATATCAAATTTATAGTTCGCTATCGACCAAAAGTTGAGATGAAGTACTGAATAATGAATTGAATGGAGGAAAGCCTTCGAAAATAAGGGATTTGAATTTCAATGACAGGTTTTTAATTTCGCAGAAATTAAGGGGTTTTAATTAATTTCTCCGGAACTAATTGAGATTTCGAAAAATCCTTTCTTAGTGGTTACTTTTGTAATCATGCGGACATGCCTGCCAAATTTCAAGTCTGAAGCTTCAGCGGTTTTGGCTGTGCGTTGATATATATATATATATGTTATCTCAGGACATTGATTTTTATATATTAAGATTATTAGGACAGAAGTTACAGTAATTTGTAAAAACACTTTTCATTTTTACCGCACTTTTTGAGCAATTTTCAAAATAGAAATCTAAAAATTGGCAGGATTACTTATCTTGTTATATGTGTCCTTTATGCCAAATTTTACTAAAACCGGATATGGCCAGGTCAAGAAGGTGATAAATCTGATATGAGTTTGCTCATATCCATGTTTAAAACTTATTTTTTTTTTCAGAAAAATTTACTCGAGATTTTCGAAGGGTAATGCTTCTTTCAAATTAATGTTTTTCATTTATCTGCTTTTTTTTGCAATTTTTTAGAGCAGATTAGAGCAGTAAATCCTATCTCAAAGCTCTTTCGCCTTAACTCCTCATTTAACCAAAAAAAAAAAAGTTCTAAAATTCAAAATTCGAGGAAACTTAACCCTTCTTCCCTTGTATTAACCTCATGGATTATTACTGATAATTTTTCAAAGCTAAAAGAAAAGCAGTTTGTGAATCAACAAACAGTAATAATTAAAAAAATAGCGAAAAAAATATATTTCATTTCAAAGACTTATTTCAATCTTGCAATTTTAAATTAATTTTCAAAATTTTAATCAATTTGCAAACTTGTCAGGGTTAATTAAATGCTATATTGATTAATAAAGAAGTAATTTCTCCTTTCTTATTTTCAGAAAATTTCTTCAGGCATTTCAAGTGTATCTACTAAAGGAATGACCAGTCGTTACCCTACAAGTGTTGCCGTTTCTAGTGGTGGAATAGAAGATGCTTTCAGTTATTTCGCTGATATAGATGGGGGCCAAAAGGATGATGGCATTACCCTAGAGTGTATTAATAAATGGTTTCAGCAAGCTGGCTTAACTGGAGAAGATTCACCGATTAAAAATAAAGAAGTAGCCAACGCCTTTGAAGCGATTGCGAGGTACAGATATGTTTACAAATTTTTAAAACGATAATTAAGCTGATTAATCAATCTTTTTCTGATGTTTTCTTTCGAGACAGTGTTGTTTAACAACAAAAAGATAACAAAATCACACTAAAAGATCGAAAGTATTCAAAAGGTAACGACAGTAAATGTAACACAAAGTTTGCGCCCTTTATTTTAGTTACTGTACTTTAGGTTTGAGAAAGATGGAAATAATATTGAGAATATAACTAGGTAAAACTTACGGACTGTTAAAAAAATCATTAAATTTTAGGGTAAAAGTTACTGGCATCCATGTTGCCATTAACTGTTACCGTAAAATAATATTTCACATTCGCTGTAAAATTTTACGGTAGAATAAACGAGAGTTACAAAACGCAATATGCCAGCAGCAGGTTCGTCCTCGGGACCTTCGTTTTGGCAGGCGGCGTTGCTGACCTTCATACCAGTTGGGACACATCCAGTGAGAGAAAATGCGGTGTTTAGGGCTTCCTACTGTAAGTCACGTGGTGTATCAATTGGCGCTGCAATCGCTTATTTCTTTCGGTACAATTTAATGTAAAATTTTCTGTACTGTAATAACTCCATTTTACAGTAATATTAACCATAAAAGTTTTAACAGTGCGTCTTTGCACGGTTTAATTACTTACATGAGTGCAAACACTTTGTAAGCATATTTTAAAAAATATTCGTATTTGAAATTAATCTCCTCATTGAACAAAAAACCTATATATTTCTTTAACTCAAACAAAAAGGCATTTACAGGCAAATACAGACCTCGATGTAAGAAGGGGACAGCTACATTTTTTGTCGGTTTTGTGTTTTACAGTGAAATATATTACGGAAAATTCCATATTTCCCCTGTTACGTAGAAGAATGACATCTCGAACCAATATTCCATAAGACATTCAAAAAATTGCGGTTACATTCTACGCTCAAGAGAAAGTAAAGAAAATGGTACCTAATTTAGATTATCATTTTGAAGTTAAAGTGTTTCTTTTCAAAAGAACTTGCATTCTTTCTTTTTATTAGAACCGAATATTATGTGAATTATCACTTAAAATCAGAAATTTATTTCTATTATTATATGTATTTGGAGCAAAAATGGGACAGTTCGAATACATACATTTTTAAACAAATTTTAACCTAATATGATTATTAGGGTGGAACGAAAAAAACAAAGTTTTTATTTTCGAATCGTAATAGTGCGGAAAAGTTGCGATTGGTGAAGACTTACAAAACAAAACAAAGATTTTTAAAATCGGATAATATCTTCCGATCCCGCAACGAGCCTGAATATTTGAAAAAATGGAAAATTTCGTGTTTTCTTAGTGATTTTTCAAAAATTTTGTTTTGTGTTTCTTTTTAAGGTTCCAATATGGAAAAGTTACAATTGGTGAAACCTTCAGAAATAAAAAAAAAATTGAAATCGAGTAATACCTTCAGATCCAGAACCAAGCCTAAAAAATCGAAAAAGTTGAGAATTTCAGGATTTTTCCGAATTTTTAACATTTTTGGATCAATGCACTTTTTCAGGCTACAGAACGGAGAAGTTACGTTTAGTGAAGACTTCAAAGATTAAAAAAAAATATCTTTTTGAAATAAAACAATATCTTCCGATCGCGCAACGAACCTACACGTTTGAAAAAGTGTAAACTTTAAGCCCTTTTTTCAGCTTTTTTTTTTTTTTTCTTTTAGTTTAACGATCCTCATAAGTTCGGTATAAAATACTAATGGAAGAATATTTGTTTATAAAACAAATGTGATATTTTAGTACTAGAGCCTGCCTGTATATTGTCCACGTGGCCCTTTAATCCCGCGATACTCATTATTTGTTTATGCCGCTTAGTACAGTGTATGCATCTAATACGCCCCATTAGCAAAATAAAGAACCGCAAAAATTTCACAGACGGTGCCATTCATGTTTACAGAACAATTCACACCTGTCGATATTTACCTGACAATCTAAAACAAGTTGTTTACTTGATTATATTACCGAAACAGCAAAATCATTTAAAAACTGTATTATGCATACATTTTTGTTTTAATAGAGATGAATAAAAAATTAGAGATAATTTTTAAAAAAAGTTTTTTATATTTTGTCATTTTTTATTAGAGATAAGTCAAGCATTACGATGCAGCAGTTTGATCCCTTCATTGAGGATTTAGCAAAAATGAAAAATATTCCGAAAGAAAAATTGCTTTCAAGTCTGAGGAATCTTCAGATTTCTGGAACGAGAACAATGGTAATTAATAATTATTTTTAAAAAAACTAAGGATTAAGTATTGCAGTATTTCCGAAATTACATTAAACATAAGGATTATTCTAGTTTTGTTCATATATTTTTGTTCTTAAGTGCAGTTTTTTTTTTATTTTGCCAGATAATCTGCAATTTAAATCAGTGAAAGATTTGATGATTAGTCAATGCTAGCAGATATTTTTTTTCTCTGAAGGATGCTGGTATGGCATTGGGTAATATCTGTTACCGGAAAAATCTGAAGTCAAAACTATGATTCTATATAACAATGAACATTTAAAGAAAACTTCTACTCTAGTTTGAACTTATATCAATCGTCTGAGCTATACTACATGCTGATCAAATGAAGTATCAAATCAAATGAAAGATAAATGAACTGAGCAGTAACCAAGCTACATATTTTACCATATTCTATCTACATCGTCGACGTTCAGGGAATAGTCATTAAGTCCAAGTAACCAAGCTACATATTTTACCATATTCTATCTACATCGTCGACGTTCAGGGAATAGTCATTAAGTCCCCCCCCCCACACACACAGCACGAGCACAAAAAAAAAAAAAAAAAAAAAAAGAAAGATGAATCACCTCAATGATTTTGAGTTTATAGTTAATTATTTCAGGATGTAATTCAATTAAAAACAAACTTGCTACAGAAGTTAACGGTTTGTAAAGAGATCTTCGCTATTTTTCTTACGATTTCAAAGTTTAAATTGCCAATGTCTCAAAATTGGAGTTTTCGATTTCGTGACTTGTACCCAACGCAAATGATATATTTCATTTAAAATTTCTTTTTAAGGAACAGAAATAAAATGTCGAAAATTATATTTAATAGTATTTATCCTCTATTTGGAGTTAAGCAACGGATTGAGAGACTGCTTAAACTTCAAGATATTCTTCTCGGACAGCCAAAAAGTGGTGTGGTTAATCTAAATTTCCTTGACCCATAAATGGACCTTAGTTCTTTATTATTGAAAACAGTTAAAAAAGTTTTTTTTTAAAGTGTGGGCAGGTGTCATTTTGACCCTTTTGAGAAAAACAAAGGAATGCTAACACATTTACTGATGCTGAAACCTAGCAGACCTAAAAATCTGCCTCTTTTAATACAGAATTGCAAGAACTTGAAGCATTCATCATGCTTTTAAGAGAGCATTGTTCGATAGTTTCTGAAATGCAAAAAAAAAAAAAAAAAAAAAAAAACAGCGCTTATTATTTTAAGGGTTTTTTAAATTTTTTAAAATGATTCAATATACATTCTTAAATCTCTACATCCTTTGAATAAACAGCATTTGTTCTAAATATTTGAAATTTTGATTTTTTTTATAAATATACAACATGATGCAGGGAACTATGCAGATTTCTTCTCAGCAGTCAAAATAATCCCCGCCGTATTTCTAGGTATGCCAAGATCGTCGTAATTATTGTGTTAAACAAAAAGAACTAGTATGTTGTGGCTATTACGAAACTTTCTTCTTTATTTTTCTTTTTTTTTTCTGATCCCTCCCTATGCTTGACGAGGGAGCAATATTCCCAACAAAAACAAAATTACACATGCAAAAACTTGACGACCATCCCAATATCTGAGTTATTGCAAAAGCAAAGCAAAGAGCGAAAATTGAAAGTTATTTTAAAAGCCTTGCTTGAATTAATTACAAATATTTTATTTGTTAACAAACATAAGATGGCAACTGTTAAAAATTTTAAATCATTGAGATAATATTTCCGATCATTTCCTTACAATTAAAATCACGAGAAATACGCAGACGACAATCTATTACGATTTATGTTTCTTATTATTGCATAAATAAAGCTATTTTTATTCGCAAAAAAAAAATTAAAAAAAAAAAAAAAATCAACCCCTCTTGGAGCAATTGGCGTCAAAATTGAACCAAAGCCTGTTTACATATGGATTCACATATATTCCAAATTATTTTTAGCTGTTGACACCAAAATAAAATCAGCTCATATACCCACTAAGGGCTACTTGCCGATAAATTTTTCTTTCATTCCGTTCACTATTTCTTGAGATACAGCAGTCACAATTGACGACAAAAAACATTCTATAGCTCAACCCCCGTTTGAGTTATTGACACCAAAATTGAATCACTACCTGTTCCTGTTAATGGCAACATATGGACCAAATTTTGTTTGATTCCGCCAGTTACTTCCTGAGGAATAGCAAGCACGCGTAACTCAAAAAACGTCCCATTGCTCCCCCCCCCTTGGAGGAACTCGCGCCAAAAATCAATGAGCACAAGTTCACATAGCGGCACATATGTGTACCAAATTTCGTTCGATTTCATGCGGTAGTTTTTGCTGATGAGCGGGAACAAAAAAACTGGTCACACACAGACGTGACACACACACACACACACACACACACACACACACACACACACACACATACACACACACATACACACACACACATACACACACACACACACACACACACAGAGAGACAGACATTTTCCAAAAGTAGTCGAAATGGACTCAGCACACCTCAAAACGTTCGAATCCATCAAAATTCGAAATTTGAAAATTTGCACTAATCCAATACTTTCTTCTATATATTAGATATAGAAGAAAGTATAAATGGAATTAACTAATACTTCTGCTTATTTCTATGGTGTTCCTCTCAGCGTAGCAAGGAATCAATCAAATATTTCGCAATTTTATACTTTTTTCCAACGTTTTAAAAATTTCTTAGACTTTTTTTTTCTTTTTAAATATTTACCATACCGTGGCAGTTTATATTAGGGTTCTTGTGTCATTAAATCCCATCAACCAAATAATGGACAAAGTAAGACGTAAAGTTTGAACGAACCTTTATGCAGCCAGGTGTGTTATTGCCAAAAGTTCTTCTACGGCTTAGAAATATTCTACTAGTTTTCTTTTGGCTCAGAATCTAAGCCAAAAGATTATTAGTCAGGAAATGAACGATCAGAAAATAAAAATGAAAATAAGTAATTAAATAAAAGAGACATCAATTTTTTTTAGCAAACACCATCAGAAGCTCCTAGTAGTAGGTCCTACACTATAGAAGGTGTCGCTTCTGGGGGTGGAATAGAGAACGCTTTCCTTTATTTCGCCAACATGGATGGGGGCCAGAAGGATGGTGGAATTTCATTAGAGAGCATTAACAAATGGTTTCAGCAAGTTGGACTGATTGGAAAAGATTCGCAGATCACAGATAAAGATACAGCCAATGCTTTTGAAGCGATTGCGAAGTAAGACTATTACAAGTTTCTTTAAGTGTGAGCAGTTTAAAATGTTTCATAATGCATTTGTGATGATTTGTTTCCAGAAACTGTTTTGGCTTTTTGCATTAGTTACTGTATCTTAGGTTAAAGAAACTCGACTTGTAGATAAGAAGAATTTTGTAAAGCCTTGCACCCTGACTACTTCTGATAATTCAAATACTTAAATCACTATAAACTAGTAAACATGTTTTACAAATTTAGTGAACTGAAATATAGAACTGATGTCATTCAGTCCACAGGTGAAAGATGAAATTCATCAGGCATTCTTTGTTATGACCGTTTGCAAGAAGTTTCTTAAATTGTTAGGATGATTTTCTTGACTGTAGTTTGTGACACTAGTGAAAATTTCACTTCCAAAATTTCTTTTATTTTTTAACTTGTTTTAATACTAATTAGAAGGTACGTATCTCTTACTGTGCTGCTTTATATATGTATTTGGGGCCTATATTGATGGCATATTCAATAAGAGTAATTTCTGATTCTCCAAATGGGTTGGGTATATCTTCCATTTGCCGCAGCGCAGCCATTCCAACCAATATACGGGTGTTTCGAAACTCTTGGGCAAAACTTTAAAGGGAGATAGTGCACATCTGGACAAACAATATATTCGCAAAAATAAGGGTCCCAAACGTCTTCCGCAGGAGATAGGCACCATTAAAGTTTAGGGTCCAAAATTACAAATGATCATAAAAAACGGAAAAATTGGTCGATTCGTTTGAGGTTTTTGCTAAAATTATTCTTTTTATCAATATTTTCTTGAAAATAAATTTTGAGGATGAGTTTAAAAAATGCCGATACTGGGCGCTTTAGACTTTAAGTAACCAACAACTATTTTTTACCGCTATTTTTGAATCTCATTTAGTGTTTTCTAATGCTTAGACTTAAACTTAAATGTTGAGCTCAAAATCTGAATTGTTGGGAGTGATTCAGGAGCGAAAACTGAACTGTCTTTAAAGGTTGAAATACACTTTGTCACAAAAAAAAGTATGCATCAAAAATAAATTGAGATGCAACCAACAAACTCGGAAAGAATGTAGTTTGGTAAGAGATGATTTAAATTTCGTCACCCGTCAGGAAAGGGTAAGCGCGCTATGTGCATACAAGATGCGCAGATAAGTGCGATTGAAAGTATGAAAGCTTGTGTCACAGGGCATTTCAAACGAAACTGTCGAGTTGTAAGTACTCTATTGTGACTAGGACGGCCTTTTAGAGGTATACAAACAATTGTTGGACTTGTTAAATGGACGTTAAATGGTCTTAGAGAAGTAGGTTGGTTGTACTGGCATATCTGCCACCACATCGGTCGAAGCGATATGGTAGTAACTTATTAGTGTAGGCGAAAATAAGTGAATCTCTGCATTGCGGTCGGTTAGGCATTTAAGAAACAGAAATGAGCGCGAAGATCTCGCATCATAAAAGCGATCACTAACGTATCAACAAGGTCGCTAACATTAGTTTCATGCCGTTTAACACCTTCCAAGAAACTGATGGTATCAAGAAAAACAATTCGAAGTAGACAGGAAGGCGCTGGTATCTCGAACCGGTGTCCAATGCGATGGATTGGATTTTCGTTGCACTTGATTAGCTGGGTTATGACAAACAGGTGGCGTGCTATTTTCAACGATGAATACTGATTTAAGCTCAGTGGTCATAGGTAACCTATTTCCCTCCATACCACTCCGTGTTTTGTCTTTTACAGCTTCTCGGGGAGGCTATACTACTTACGGTTTTGTAACATTTATTGTGTCATAAATTTTTAATAAAACAATCTTTTGTTCTGAATTTGTAGTAATTTCCTTATTTTCTTATAGGCCACATGCATTTTAAGTTTCGTGAAGATCGCACGTTTCCTTTTGGGTGATTTTTTTTTTTGTGACAGAGTGTATTTTAACTTCTGAACGCAGTTTAGTTTGCACAACTTAATCACCCCCAATGATTCTGGTTTTGAGCTGAAAATTTAAGTTTAAGTCCAAGCATTAGAAAACATTCAATGAGATTCAAAACTAGCGGTAAAAAATAGTTGTTCGTTACTCCAAAGTCTAAAGCGCCCTCTATCGACATTTTAAAAACTACATCTTCAAAATTTATTTTCAAGAAAATATGGATACAAAGATTAACTTTAGTGAATACCGCAAACGATTCGACCAATTTTTCCGTTTTTTATGAGCATTTGAAATTTTGGACCCTGAACTTTAATGGCGCCTTATCTCCTTCGGAAGACGTTTGGGACGTCACTAAAAAGACTAATGGGCGTATCTCAAAAAAATCGAAAAATGAGTTATGACCACCACAGAGATGTCCAAAGTCGATTTTATAATTTGACCAATGGGCATATCTCTACTATAAATAGTAAAAAAGTTACAGTCCCTCACACTGATGGCGGTTCTCAAGCGATACAGTAAACTGAAAATCTTTTAATCGTTTTTTTTTGTGCAAAATGCTTAAAAGTGAGATACACTCCTTCGTCTTTTTAGCAACGGTTTGAGCAATAACTACCCAATTTTGCCTCAATTCTGATTTGAGACTAATTATAAGCTGAAGACTACTACTGAAAATATTCTACCGTTTAAAAATTTCCCAAATGGCAGTATGTGAAAATTTAAATTAGTAATATCATCCCTATTATTCAAAGTGTTCCAGCTTTAAAAAAAATGTGATTCAAGAAGGACAGATCACAACCCTATCAGACTGGTGGTGTTTTAAAGCCTGGAAGAGCACAATGAATATCCAAGCTAGTCAAGGCTGCACCCAGGACTATAGAAAGAAAGAGTTTTTTCAGAGCTTAATGTCCCTCTGCCTGTCTGAAGTCTTGTCTCCACGAAAGCTAATCGAAGTTAGCTTTCGTAAAGTAACGGTTAATTCTCAAATTTTCGAAGAGCGTATTCCGCCTGATGGCATTTTTATACAACATTGACTTGCAGATTTTCAATCAAAATGTCAATTTGCATTTTTTCGTCCACCAGCGTGTTTTCGGCTGCGCAGAGTGGACGAAGCCTGGCGAAAGTGGTGTACTTCAAAGAGTTTGGGCCGCCGAAGCCAAAGAATGGGGAGGCTGGCAAGCGAAACTAGCAGCAGGCGGAGCACCCTAGTTTCAATTAAGTTCTGAATTATATTAAAACTAGGGACATTTATTTTTTTAATTATTGTGTTTTTGTACCAGTTTTATTACTGCATAACTTATTTTATTAATACAAGTAAAATCGTTTGAAAATATCTTTCATACCTGTTATTTTTTCAATAGAAATAAATCAAGCATTACGATGCAGCAGTTTGAACCCTTCGTTAAAGCCCTCGCAGAAAAGAAACATATTCCGAAAGAACAATTACTGTCATCTCTGGGAAGCATTCAGGTTTCAGGAGCAAGAACAATTGTAAGTAAAAAAATTTTTTTCCCCTTCAAAATAATGCATTATTTTCGAGGAATAGGAGTTGAACTGTTTCCAAAAGTACTTTAAACATAAGGTTCATCCCAGATTTATTTGTGGATTTTTGCTTTAAAGGCAGTATGTTTTTTCGGTAAAATCTGCATGATGAAGCAATGAAAAGTTTAAAGAAAATTAAGTAGCAGAAAAAACTTAATGCCTTTCAATTTAGTCTGGCAAACCAATTAAAAGATGCATGGATGTAATAACTGTTACTGGACAAAAAACTTAAACTGCATTTGAATAATAGTAAGTTATTTTACAGTATAAGTAGTTAATTTACAGTAAGAAAACTCCTCAATTTTCATTGATCTCCTTCGTCAGATTTATACTACCTGTGGATCAAAAGTATACTGTAAATGAACAATGTATTGATCATTCTACAGTCTGTCCACGGATAATATGGAATTGGCAAACAACCAGTTAAGACGAGTCTATCTGAATGAGGGGGAAAAGTAAAAATTTGATGCGCTTGCTCCCTCAATTTCTATGTGACTCTGCTTAATTTAGAGGCTAATATAAATCGGTAAAAGCTGTCATCCTGAAAATTATCAGATGCGTCCTTTTCCGCCTGTAAACCGGATGTTTGCATATCCATATCATCGGTGCGTTAGTCAAATTGTACCTTTCCCTGCAACCTATTCCATATTTTTCTGATGGAAAACTTGTGTGAACGGAAGTGATTGAACATTGTGTGTGTGAAGAAACGGGTGATGCGTTAACTGTGCCGTTGTTTCTATTAAACATGAAAGCTGTCAATTAAATTAATGACACGATGTGACGCTTGTTAGAAATACATAACCCTTTCAGAAATGCATTGTTTTCAACCCCCGACACACAAAGGAAGGGGGTTAGAAGTTTGACGTATTTGTGTATCTGTGGGTCTGTTCTGTGGCAGTCTAGCACCTAAACGGATGGACCGATTTTGAAAAGAAGTGTGCTAAGCGGAACTCTTTTCTTAATATCCATCAATAGCCTAATCGAACAATTATATATTGCTGTCAAAGGTACCATGTTCGTTGATGATTTCCAAAAAGCGTTCTGTTCTCTTCATCGAGCATGAGTATCGTAGAACGACAGCTTCAAATAGTAATCAATAAAATTTCACATTGGGTGGAGGAAAATGGTTTTTCCTTCTCCCCTCAAAAGAACGTTTTGTATACATTTCTGCCGTAAAAAGGGTCCGCACCCTGACCCAAACCTACGTATTAATAATCAACCCATTTCTGTAAAAGATCAAGGAAAATTTTTTGATCTAATACTAGACAACTATAACTAAAATTCATCCCTCACATTCGAGAACTAAAAAAGGAATGTTTGATAAAATCAAATATTCTTAAAATCTTAGCTAATACTTCTTGGGGTGCCGATACAGAGTCCCTGTTGCAAACATACAGGGTTCTTATTCGCTCAAAAATAGAATACGGTTGCCAAGTATATGGCTCCTCATTCAAAAGTGCTCTCAAAATCCTAGATCCAATACATAATCAGGTTCTGCGCACCGAACCTCACCCATCAATAATCTTCATATATTAACTCACCAGCCTTCACTATACAAGAGACAACTTAAATTTTCTTTAAATTTTTATTTCAAAATCAAACAAATACAAATCACCCTTTACAAGAAAATATTTTTCACCCTTCACATATTGATTTATTTCTGCGCCGTCCTTCAATAATCCCAACAATTGAGATCCGAATGTCTCAGTCGATGACTGAACTTCGGCTACCAGATTTCAACACGTACAACACAATAGAACTTATAGAACCATGGAATGAAGTTACGATTCCTGTTCTCTATAAGTTCGATAAATTTCAAAAAGACACTACACCCGATTCTGTATATCAACAAAATTTTTATGCAGTGAAACAGAATCATTCGCAATATAAGGAAATTTTTACCGACGGATCAAAATCAAGCGATCACGTCGGCTTCGCGCAATAATTGATGACCAAACGATATCACATGAATTAAATACTTCTTGTTCAGTTTTTTTACTTCTGAAATAAACGTAATTTTTCTATCATTACAAAAAATATATTCATCAAATCATAAGCAATGGCTGATCTACACTGGCTCAAAGAGTTCGGTGGAAGCAATCACTCACTACTACAACAATAGTCACCCTTTAGCAATGTGTTCAGATCTGTATATATAAAGTAGCTTGTCCCCTGACTGACAATCATCGCACAGCCAAACCTACTGAGGCTAGAAAGCTGAAATTTGGAACATAGGTCAATTTTATGACGTAAGCGTGTGCTAAGAAAGGATTTTTCGAAATTTCGATTTTAAGGGGGTTAAACGGGATGGGGAATGTTCTGCACTCATATGCAAAATTCTCAAGAACGGGCTCGAGTTCAGGGTCGAACCAGGTATTAAAAAATTCAAAATTTTACGAGTGTTACAAATATTCCATCCTCATCCATGTAGGATGCTAATTAACGGAGATTTTAATTAAAAACTCAATTTTATGTCCACTTGAACATACGTCTATGCCAAAAAATGGTCCGATTTTTTCGGTTTTTGTACCGTTGGAAAACTTGTAAAAAATAATGATTTTTAAAACATCCGCAAGGACTAGAGCCGCGGGCATCGAAAAATGACTACAAAAAAAGTTACAAGCGTTTGAAGTAAAAATTAATTTATTTCAAAAAGAAATTTCTTCCTCCATTTTTTTGCGCGAGATTAATTTTAGCTTGTAGAAAAGCTGAACAATATTATTTGTTTCCATTTCTTGCTTGAGTATAGCAAAGTAAAATTTCTTGCAATTGGCTTTTAACGCATTGGGGCTTTGTCTGTAGCAGGGCATTTAAAATATATTCTCTTTTATTCGCAACTCCAACGAACTATAGGGGGCACGTGGTAACGAAGAAAATGCTAATAAGCCTAGTAAATTTTGTTCGTATGTATGATTTTTTCGCTTTATTCTTTTTAAATTAACTTTCAAAGTCTTGTTGATATTCTGGCCCACGTAGAAAGAAATGAGAATTCAAGAAGCATTACTAAACGTCAAATGTTAAAGCAAACTACGTAGTTCGTAGTTCTAAGCAGCCATTTCCACGATGTTGAATTCGATATTTATCAATTCTTGATGAAACTAAATAATAATTGTAGCCTGACAAGAATAACAACTAATGCTAAAAAATTTAATATGACATTACGAATTATTATCAAAAGAAGATAATACTTCTTTGCCTTGCTTGGCTAGCGCTGATTGTTTTGCATTTGTAGCTGAATTATTTCTCTCAAATTCCCGAATCGGTTAATTAGAAATTTTTCTGTTTCGATGTTTCTAATTTCTGAGTTATGATCTAATTATGCCATGCTTTGCAAATCATCAACAAAGTTCTCACGGATATATGGTGGCAGTTTTCTTTTCAGTTGATCTACCATTATTTCTTTTTACTTATCGAATTCTGTAATCTCTCTACCATTTTATTCCACTCATGATAAAAATTGAAAATGGTGGAATGGTAAACATGCGGAATCTCACCAAGACTACTTTGCTCGCACAATACTAAAACTATAGCCCTAAACAAATTTGGCGAAACATTTCAGCTGAGAATAAAAGCAATGAAGTAAATTCTTTCTCGGTTAAACATTTTTCATTTTGTTCTACGATAAGATATTCAAGAAAATATTTTGCATACTGTCCATTCCAACTAAATACTGCTGTAAAATATGGTTACTTAAACTAGTTTAAGATTAAAAAAAAACCCATATTGTTACAAGTTCACACAAAATAATAAAAATTTTTACCTGGTATAACGTTATCCAAGTTTGTTAATCCAGAGTTTTCTTGTGTTAAGGAAAACTAACATTATTTTGAGAATCTCGAGAATACTACTAAGGGACGAAACAATATTTCTGTAGCTGAAAGCAATCTAAGACACATCGATTGCGTTAATAAATACTGAGAACAAACTGCCTGTGTTTACGTCATCAGACAGAAGTGGAACGCAATGTGGCAATGTTTTAGTTTTTTCGGCAGTTTTGTAAATCACCGCAAGGTAGCGTATTCGAGCGCAGGAGTTGCGAATTAGCTTTTTGCAAGGCGATGTTTTCATGTACGATTTTAATGGATGCGTAGTCTTTAAATAAACCTGACTCTTACTGGTTTTGTTTACGTTATTTTAAAGGGTGACTGATATATTTCGTTTTAATGGCGATACTGAGGAATATTTCTTTTATTTGAAAGGTGTTTTTTATGCAGTTAGACCCATTCTGATGAATATCTTCGAAACTATTCCAGACGAGGATTTTAAAGAGAGCCGTCGACTCTCTTTAAAAACAGTTACCTTTATTATATTGGAGACACGTTTTTTTTTCGTAATAGGTACTTTATGGCACATTATTAATATTGACGATTGTTTTTGTTTAGCTTATTGTTAGTATGTTTGATTATACCCTATACGTAAAAACTATTTATTTGGCGAAAATATGCATTATTTTGTCACTGCTTTTTTTTTTTTTTTTTTTTTGAGCAAAAAACAAGGATTGAAACAAAACTAATAAAATGAAATGTAATTTTCTAAATAATTAAACCAAGCCATTTAAAGTAAAAAGTTCACCAAATGAAAAATCCCAGTAATTCGGCAAATAGACTTTAAATGATCCATTAACATGTAAAACTATTTGCTAAATGATTAAATCGAGTCATTAATAAAAGCGAACGTTCCATTAGAATAGAAATTAGAAAAGACGGAGCTGACATGACGACGATGTAAGCATATTTTTCAAATTTTCTTACATTTTACGGGGTACGGGATACAAGATTTCCATTTCGTGAAAGATGTACTGTGTTTTTTAATTACGTTGTTTTTCTGCTGGGTAATTTTCGTTAAAAACATTGGATCGCTAACCGGTCGGAGTTCGCTTCGCTCGCTAATTGGGTGGGTTACTGTAGCGCGGTCAGTTGGCGAGTTTGGCGATAAGCAATATAATTGCGTTATTGTTTTACAATTTCAAAGCTACTGTTAATGTAATTTTGATACATATTTTGTTTATTTGGCGAAATATTAAAATTGCAAATGATTGTTTTCAGCTATTTAAAAGCTCTTTACGCATTTTAGTAAAATAAATTGATTATTTTACATCAGAGGGGGAAGGGATTCCTTTTAATCATGGAACTTTTTTTCTTTGATCATGTTGCTAATCGATCGGAGTTTGCATCACTCGCTAATCGGTTGGGTTACGGCAGCGGGGTCACTTGGCAAGTTTGGCAATAAACATAGATTTGCGGAATTTTTTACTTTTGAAAGCTACTGTTAATGTAATTTGACGCCTTTTTCGTTTATTTGGTGAAACTTTTTTAATTGCAAAAAAAAAAATATCCGCTTCACTCACAAAAATGCTGGGTTCCGGTATTGCGGTCGTTTGGCGAGTTAGGCAATAACAATAGTTGGGAAATTATTTTAAGTTTTAAAGCAACTGTAAATCTGATTCAATGTTTTGGCGAATTGTTTAGAATTCCAGAGAAACCTTTGTTTGCTTTTAACCGAATGAAATACGACTTTTTCTTTTTTTTTTTCTGACGACAATTTTCGAATGTCTCACGGCATTTTTTTTTCTTTTTTCGTTAGACAGATGGGATTGCTAACCAATCGGAGTTTGCTTCGCTCACTAAGAGCTGTGTTGCGGTAGCGTGATCGCTTGCCGTGTTTGGCAACAAACAATTAGCGGAATTATTTTACATTTGAAAGATACTATTTGATGAAACATTTCAAATTGCATATAAAAAGCGCTTTATTCGCTAAAGAGCAGGGTTCTGTTAACGTTGAACCTTGGCACGTTTTGCGATGAACTATACAGTTGGACGATTATTTTGAGTTTTAAAGCTTCTGAAAATCTTTCAAAATGTTTTGGCGAATTGTTTTAAATTCCAAAAAGACTTTAAAATGTTTTTTCTTTTTAAATGATTATTTTACAAAGGGGGGGGGGGGCGTGGATTTTTTTTTACTCAACGGAATTTCTTTAAATTCTTAGCACGGGCATCGCCGGGCGGGTACTGCTAGTATGTTATACAATAGTCTCAAACAAAATGATTTCCATATTCTCTTTTGTTGGATCCCTGGCCACGTGGGCATTGTTGGCAATGAGACGGCTGAGTCAGCTGCTAGAGCTGCAAGTGCCCAGATCGATGATCTTGTTCCTTTCGACGACATTAAAAATTCAATTAGCGACTGTCTTAACAACTATTGGCAGCGGAGCTGGAATGGAGAAACGCAAAATAAATTACACTCCATCCAGCCCTCGACGAAAGGTTTTAAGTCATCAAAGCTAACCAGTAGATAACAAGTTGTAATAGCCCATCTTCGTATTGGTCATACGCGATTCACCCACAAATATCTCTTTTGCCGCAAACCTACTCCAATATGCAACGCATGCAATGTCAATCAGTGTTTTATATCCTCTCCGTTTGTCCAAATTTCAATCATGTTCGTTTTGAATTTTTCAATCAGCTCCATCCATCTTTGAAGGAACTGTTAGGGGACACCCCCAATCCGAAATAGTTTCCTTTCCTTCAGGAGACTGACTTTTTGTCTTTAATTTAGTACTCGTCCTTATGTCCTTGTTTTTGTCTTGTCATTGTTTTGTTTACATTTGTATATTACGCAAAATTATTTCTCAGATATTTCTTTCGGCTCGTCACTCAAAATTTAAAACTTCGTTTGTGTGTTTATTTTGGCTAATTTTTCAAATTTCTAGAAGTTTTATGTCCTTTGCTCCTTAACAAAACTCACTTTTTTGGCTCTTTTTTCCACTATTCAACAATCGTTTGGCGCAGTATAGTCTACTAAGGCTCTTGCGCCAAAAAACCCAATCAAACCAACCAACTTACACAATTTTTTTTTTTAGCAAACCCCACCTGGAGCTCCTAGTGGTAGGTCCTACTCTATAAGAGGTGTTGCCTCTGGAGGAGGAATAGAAAATGCTTTCGCTTATTTCGCCAATATGGATTTAGGTCAGATGGATGATGGCATTTCATTAGAGGGTATTAACAAATGGTTTCAGCAAGTTGGACTGATTGGAAAGGATTCGCTGATCACAGATAAAGATACAGCCAATGCTTTTGAAGCGATTGTGAAGTAAGAATATATTTATAAATGTGCTGAAATATAAACTGGAAAATGTTTCATAATGTATTTTAGATGATTTTCTCTAAAACTGTTTTTTCTTTAAATATAATAAGAGCAGCAAAAAGTGGCATGCGCTTTGCATTAGTTACTGTGTTTTAGATTAAAGAAATTTGACTTTGTCTTTGTAAGATAAGAAATCTTTATACATAAATGGCTACTTCTGTATGTATGTATGTATGTACGTATGTATGACTGGGGTAATCTTCAAAACTACTGGACCGATCTTAACCATTTTTTCACCATAGATAGCTACATTATCAGGGAGCAACTTAGGCTATAATTTATTCCTAAAACAAAACTTAGTTTAAAAACGTTATGATGGAAAACAGTAAATGTCATGTAATTTCCCCATTAAGTAATTAATTATAAAACCCATTGTTACGAAAATTCGTTGCCTTACATTAGCAATATTAAAAGTAATCATAATGAAAATTTTGAATCAATGCTTCTCTGGAGCAAGCATGACATTTATTGCTTTCTTCGGAATTGTATCCTTTTCTTTTCTTTATACATAAATGGCTACTTATGTATGTATATGTATGTATGTCCGGGGTAATCTTCAAAACTACTGGACCGATTTTAACCATTTGTTCACCATAGATGACTACTAGCTACATTATTAGAGAGCAACTTAAGGTATAATTTATTACTAAAAACTTAGTTTAAAAAAGTTATGATGGAAAACAGTAAATTTCATGTAATTTCCCCATAAATGGATTAAATATAAAACCGATTGTTACAAAAAGTCTGTACCTTACAACTTCAGTATTAATAGTAATCATATTGAAAGTTTTGAATCAAGGCTTCTCCGAGCAAATATGAGTTTAAAATCATTTAAACATTTGGAAACTCTATTTTTTGCACACTTAGGGAAACTTAGTGGAGAGCTTTTTTTTTCTTTTCTTTTTGTGTGTGTGTGCTAATTAGTTAAATAAAGCGCACGGTTTTTTAGTGATCTTTGTTTTTGTTAGTTAATATTTTGGAAATTCTTCAAATTTTTATATGCTTCAATTCGTGCTTTCGTTTCTAAATGAATACTTATTTTGTCTTTATACTTACTGCTATTTTACTTTTATGGGTGAGGAAGAAGCTCTGTTTTTAATCACGTCAAAGCGGTGTGTTTTGAGTTTTTTCAGTTAAAACAGAAAACGAAAGAAAGTAGCGATTGTTTCTCACAATTATTACTGACCCACGCAACGCCGGGTATTTTTGCTAGACACTCCATAAAACATTCCTCCCTGACTAGTTCTGATAATTCAAATACTTGAACCAGTACAAATTTGTAACCATGTTTAACAAATATAGTTAACTAAAAGATGAAACTATCATATTACATAAAAGCATGCATCTCTTTCAGTAGCATTTATTGGCAGCAATTGATGCAATTACTTGATAGCAATAGAATAGATATTTAAAACTTACATAGTCCAACCTTTGCGTATTAATGAGCACGCGTATCATTGTTGATGTTTTGGTAAAAAAATGGAAACATAACTTTTCTAAGCATGTATCAATCATTAACTCCTGTTATTTGTGACTATGGACAAGCTAAAGACTACTTAAAATACACCACCAGCTCAGTTATTCCACGTTGGAATAACTGAGCTGGCGGTGTATTTTAAGTATTTTTGCCTTACCCTGGCTTTAGGGCGGTAACTTATTACAAAATAAGCTAAAGACTACTATTGAAATAAATCCCACTATGCGAAGTGATCCAGATTTCAAGAATACGTTGTTCAAGAAGGACGGATCAGTACCCCCTCTGACTAGAGAGGTTTTGAAAGTCTGGAAGAACACTATGAATGTCCACGATCGCTATGAGGCACCCAGAGATTACTGGAACTGCAATCGCCAGGCTGTCATTTTCTCTTGATCCTAACTCTTTTGTCTTGTTTTTGCAAGTTATATAAAAGAAAAAAGTTGCGAAAATTATCCCAAAGTCATTGCTGAGGCTCACGTAGCTTAAAATTACCATTCTAGACGTCATCAAGAGCATATTTGTCTCAATTCAGCACCAAGTTTTCAGAAAGTTATGTCCGTGTGTCTGTATGAAGCCTCATCTCCTCGAAAACTACTCGCAGTTGAGAAACAAACTTAGAACCGATTTGCTAAAAATTTTGTGAGAACTGTGACAATAACTAACTGATATTTTAATAAAATGCCAAAAAACATTCTTTTGTCAATCTACAAGTTTTCGGCAGTTCAGAGGAGGCGAAGCCTCCGAAATACACCGCCAAAAGTGGTGTATTTCAAGGAGATACAGAAAAAACGGCAGGCGGCGAACGGAGGCTGATGAGTTCTCGTTCAAGTTCAGTCAATTAAGTTCTGAATTATATTGAAGCTATGGCTAATTATGCTTTTAGTGATTCAGTTTTCGTTCTTACTTTATTATTGCATAAGTTATTTTATTGAAAAAGAAGAAAAGTTTCAAAATAGTATTATATTCATGACTTGTCATTTTTAAACAGAAATAAATCAATCATTACGATGCAGCAATTTGAATCCTTCGTTAAAGATCTCGCAGAAAAGAAAAATATTCCGAAAGAACAATTACTGTCATCTCTGGGAAGCATTAAGGTTTCTGGAACAAGAACAATTGTAAGTAAAAAATATCTTTTTCAAAACTTAAGAAATTATCTTGATTGATAAGGTTTAGAACTACACCCGAAGACACTTTTAGCTCAAGGATCATAAGAATTACTCATAGCATATTTTTGTTTTAAGAGCAGTATGCTTTTTTGCTTTAAAATATGGCGTGATGAAGAAATGAAAAGTTTAAAGATAAATTAAAAATAGGTAGAAAAACGGAATACTTTTTCCAATTAAGGCTAGGGAACCTGTTGAATGACGTGTAGCAGACTCTGAAACCAGGCAAAAACTGCAATTGATTAAATTATAGATACGAGCATTCTAAAATACTCCTACATTCTAGTTTTAATTGATTTCCTTCTTCATATTTATACTGAAAGTTGATCAGAAAAAGTAACAGATAAATGAAAAAAGTGTCTACCACTTTGTCTATCTCTGTTGTATTCTATTTTTCTATATTTGAAAATTTCTTAAGAAATGGGCGATGCGTGAACCATGGAGAAGTTTCTATTCAACACCAGTTAGACACTTACTGAGGAAATTAATGGCATGAATTAGCCTTAAGGTTTTATGCCATATTGTGTATGGTCTAAACCAAGAGCAAAATACAACCGTTAGATACTCAGAGCGTAGAAACTCAGATTCAGAACTAACCAATACTCTAACTTACTTCCAAGTTAATAGTTACTTCCCGAATAATACTAAACCCGAATGTTGCAATCTGCGAAAAACACTTAAGAAGATCTTAGAAGAAACGTTTGGGTGACACTACCCATCCTAAATCGTTCCTCTTCCATCAAGAACGTGACGTACTGGTCATAGATTTAGTAAAATAAAATACAGGTCTTCTGAGGGTGAAACCGGTTCCTTTGTCAGTTTTGTCACAAATGCTCCTCCTCCATGAAACATATTTAACACTCCATAATATACATTAAAACATATTCCACCATGAAAATTCTGTCTTTATACTACCCTGATTTCAAACCGGGCCCCCTTAAAGTCCGGGCCCTAATTTTCTGACTGGTTGACCTGGTCTCTCGTCAGCCCTGATAAAATAAGATGTAACAACGGATTACTGGAAACACGTGTTTCAGGATTTCAAGGAATCTCTTTTAGAACGTTTTTTATTTGTTATTTTACTTTTAAGCACATAAGTGTTTATTCAAGTCTACATTTAGTGCTAGTCTTAGCCCTACATCGAAGCTTAAGTAGCGACTCATCTGCCATCTTGGGGCTAAACGCCGCTTTCTTCCTATTACTAATGATGTAGAAGCGTATTTTGCTTCTTGATTATGGTTTCGTTTTTACTTCGGGTTTATCTATAATCTATAAGCATCACAATCAAGAAGCAAAATACGCTTCTATATCATTAGTAATAGGAAGAAAGCGGCGTTTAGCTCCAAGATGGCAGATGAGTCACTACTTAAGCTTCGATGTAGGCTAAGACTAGCAAGATGGTGGATGTGTCGCAACTTAAGATACGCACAAAGGCATTAGTCGAAGTACTCTTTGACTCGATTTTCATCTTTTTGTTTTTATATTTATTTGATGAATTAATTGACTTTCTTTAACGTTTTTTCACATCTTCGTAGTTTTGTGTCCCCCCCCCCCTTTTTTATCGCCTCTTATGCTTCTGTTCTTTACAAATAATGACCAAAAGAACTAAAGGGCACCATTTAAAACGTAAAATTTGAGCGAGACTTTCCCTCACCTGGCTTAATTGTACCAGCAATTCTTCTAGCGCAAAATAATAGCAGTTAGTGGAAGAACGATCGGAAGAAATTAAAAAAAAAAAAACATAGAAAGTATATTTTTCTCAATGGCTTTAATTTCAAACTTGTCTGTAATTTCAATATCTTGTCCAGCTATGTAAAATCTATTTACGATTTTTTTTTTTAGAAAATTACTTTTGGAACTTCTAATGGATATGCTAAAAGTTTTTTTTTCTGCTTAAATATTGACAAGACCTTCGCAATGTATGGTATATTAAGGTTTTTGCGCTAAAAAATTGTAATCAGTCAAAAAACGGCTAATGTAAGACGTAAAATTTGGGTGAACCTTGATCCAACCAGCCGTGCTATTACCAAAAGTTCTTCTAAGGCTTAGTATTCTACTTATGTTCTTTTGGCTTAGAATCTAAGCAAAAAGAATATTAGTCAGGGAATGAACGACCAGAATAAATAAATAAGTAAAAAATAAATAAAATAAAGTCATACAAAATAGATTTCCCTCCAAAGGCTATAATTTCGAACGTGTCTGAAGTTTGAATATTTTGTTGACAAAACTTGTATTTACTTTTTTAGCAAGCCCCACCAGGAGCTCCTAGTGGTAAGTCCTACACTGTAGGAGGTGTCGCCTCTGGTGGTGGAATAGAAAATGCTTTCGGATATTTTGCCGATTTGGATGGGGACCAAAAAAATGGCGGAATTTCACTGGCGAGTATTAACAAATGGTTTCAGCAAGTTGGACTGATTGGAAAAGAATTGCCGATCACTGATAAAGATACAGCCAATGCCCTTGAAGCGATTGCAAAGTAAGAAACTATTTATAAGTTTTCTTAAAGTGAGGTGGGTGCGCCAAACAAGATTATGTAGACCCATGATGACAACCCCCTTTTTTTCTCTGTAAGAGAGCAAAATGTTTTCTACATCGTATTTTTCTTTTCATCAGATCTAACTGCTGATAAAGCCTTATCAAGAAGCAGTTTGCTATCAGCAGGCAAAAGTGTAGCAGCAGTTATTATAAAAGAGTATTGTCAAAATGACCTGCTCTTATCTTACAGAAAATTTTGTTTCTTCATGGTTCACTGTAGTTTACTAACATAAAAAAATCTTAATTGTTCTAGAAAGAATAATTCATGTAGTAGACGAAATAAAAATGTCACTGTGTATCTCGATTTTGTTTCCTGTTATTTGATAACTCTAAAAAATAGATTTTAGTCCAATAAGGCTATCATTCGCTTTATTAGCACTGCAAAGTCCTTATCCTTGGACACCAGAGTATCAGATGGAGGATATGACCCTGACAGCATATGCTGGACATATGTGGGTGAACTGTGCTCCTGGAGTGTCCAAAAAGCAGTAAATAACTATTTATCAGTGCCCGAATGTGACGATTAATCCTTTCCCTGGAAGTAAACGTGAAATTTTTGATAGTGGTTTTGTAATTATCAAATATGGTTTAATATGTCTGTATATTGATTTTTTAATTTTCAGTAGTAGATGCTTTTTCAGAGTTGGCCTTATTGGGAATCTGCGTTCTTTACAAGGCCAAATCACCTTTGCTTATAATAATTACAAAAAAAACCATAATTAAAACTTGAATTTTTACATGGACTTTTTTTTCTATTTTTTATAAGCAATGTGATGAAAGCAAAGTTTGGATTCAATTGAATCTTGAATTTGTGAGAAACTTGGCCATGAGCCTTAGGTTGAGTTTATTTGGAGCACTTACTTCATAAACCGTGGACGATGTTTCATATTGCTTTTTGTTTCAAGAAATTGCATTTTGAAATGCAGTACGGGTAAGAAAAAATTACTTAATTTCTCTAAAATTGCTTAAGGTACGCTGGAAATCTTCAGACACTTATTGCACATGGAGACATGTCCCCTTTTTTAGATTACTTCGAAACACTTTTTGGAACAGCTTTCAAAACCTTTCTGAGATTACTTATTTGGTTCAGCACACTTTTTTTCTCACTTTTGAGAGCGCATTGGAGAACATTTTTTGAAAATGATGTCGGACTACATTTGGATTATTTAGCGGGTCACATGTGACCTACGGGCTACATTATTATTGGTGTAGATTTTTTAAAGGTTTTAAAACTGATTGTGTTTATTTCGGTTATCTGCCTACATCAACCTAATAGAGAAATAAATGGGGTGCTTTCATTTATCCCATAGTATCTGAGGTAAAAAAAATAAAAAAACACGCTGGGGTGAAAGACATTGCGATTTCATTTGCTGACAAACAATTACCAAGTCCAATATTTCATGCCCTGATACTTTCAGAGAGTGTAGTCTTGGACAAAATGCAGTAAATATTCATGTCGCAACATATCTTCAAAAAAGGGAAGGGTGTGAAGTTAAAACATTGAAATTCAGCTTCCATTTAGCTCAACTGGCCCTTTATCATTTGCATGCTCAAGCCATTTCAAAATGTTATTGCGTATAGCTTGTTATTTTTTTTTAACAGAAATAAATCAAGCATTACGATGCAGCAGTTTGAACCCTTCGTGGAAGTTCTCGCAAAAAAGAAAAATCTTCCGAAAGAACAATTACTGTCATCTCTGGGAAGCATTCAGGTTTCCGGAGCAAAAACAGTTGTAAGTTTAAAAAAAAAAATGTTTTTTTTTTTTTTTTTTTTTTTTTTTTTTTAAATATTTGAAAATAATGCATTGTTTTGGAGGACAAGGATTTGAACTATTTCCCAAACTACTTTAAGCGCGAAGTTCATTCTAGCTTTACTTTCAGATTTTTCTTTTAAGGGCAGTAAGTTTTTTGCCACAAAATTTGTATGATAAAGAAATTGAAAACTTTAAGAAGAATGAATAGCCTCTAGTAGAGTTTGATACTTTTCAATAAAGTCTAATGAACCTATTGAAATATGCAGAGATGTGACCATTGTTACTGGAAGAAACATTCCTATCAAATAATGTACATATACCGATAATTAAAGGAAGCTCTTTGGATTTACTTCCTCCGGGTTTATACCGAATGGTAATCAGAAGAAGTAATAAGCAAATGAGCGCAATACGGAGAATGCTACCTCTCTTACCTTTTTCTATATTTCTATAAAAGTTTTCAAGAAATAGGAAGTATGGACACGACGCAAAAGTTTCTATGGAATATCCTCTAACCATGACAGCAATCGGAGCTCAGTGGCATGATAGAACATTTGATAACCGTCACATTTTTTCTGAAATATGTAACTCCTTCGCAACGGAGGTTATTTACGCACTAGCTTTTACCCGCGGCTTTGCTCACGTTCATGTAGATTTTTACAATCGATTCAGGGTAATGGTCAACACAGGCAGGGGTCAAATAAGTACTAAAAATTGGCTTGTCCCCAGTTTCGCCGACATTTCGAATCCCCCCTTTAATGTATCAAAAGGTATGATTAAAACCGAAAACTGGAGGGGGAGGGCGGAATTAATGAAATGTCGACGAAACTGGGGAGACACCCAAAAAATTACACACTATAAATCAGGAAAACGTATAGGAGTAGCAAAGAAGTTTGTAAGGGTAATTCTTAAAAATTTCAATTCAAATGAGGTCAACTATTCTTAAATAAAGTCAAACATTTTCCTTATAATTCCGATCCCCGTCAAATGGTGTCCAGCCTTACGCCGGCTATTTAAATTATTGCATATGCTTCTTGCCGGAGAAAGGAACGGAGTTCAGGTAACGCATATCCCTCCTGAATAAATTAGGAGAAACGGTGGCCAAAAGTATCTCAGCATCTGACGACAATATCTCTGTAGCGAATATTAGTAACATATCGTTTTACAAAATAATTATCGAAGGTATCCCAAAACGGTTCCCGCAAATTTAGTAAAATCAACCAAGAGCCCGCAATGATTGAAATTTCGCAAAATAACTTAAGTAAGTATAAGGAAATTACGGGCAGGGCTACATTTTTTTACACACTTTGTACTGCAATAGACATACATAGAAGGTTTTAGACTCAATATTAAAAAAAAAGTATCAACAGATAAATCTTTTTAAACATGTGAAGATTAATTTCATATTTTGGAAATTCTCCTAATTTGTATTTTCTTAAATGTCGTGCTTTCGTTTCTAAATCAATACTATTTTGTTCTTAATACTTAGTACTATTTCAGTTTTTTGAGTAAGGGAGAAGTTCGATTTTTAATCACGTCAAAAAGGTGTGTTTTAAATTCTTTCAATTAAAACAGAAAACAGATGCAAGTAAGGATTGTTTCTCATAGTTATTACTGACCCAGGCAACGCCGGGAATTTTTGCTAGCATTTTATAGTTTTCTTATCCAACGTTATGTAATCGTAAGTATAGTTGCTTCTTCAACTCAAAGACATCAAGAACTCAAAATAAACAGCAATAGCTGCGTCGCCCAGCTTCGCACGGTCTACCTCGAAAATAAAAGTTATGTCGAGTGACGCGTGTTCAACCATCGAGCATAAAAAAGAATAAATAAGTAAAAAAAATAAATAAAAACCGGTAAAATTTTGAGACAGATTGCGGAAAAGAAACCAAAAAGGAAACATTTTAAATCCCCCGATTACAGGAAAAGTATTAAAACAAAAGCCAAATTTTATTTCTTCATATTCGAGAAAAAACTGGAAACAGAATTTTCTTTTCAATGATTTTCTTCACGGTACAAATTTTAATAAAAGCACTAGCTGCGTGTCCCAGCTTTGCATGGTCCATTTCGAAAATAAGTTATGTCAAGTGACGCGTGTTCAACAATCAGGCTTGAACAAAAAAAAAAAAAAAAAAAAAAAAAAAAAAAAAAAAACTGAAATTTTGCGGCAGATTTCGGAAAAATAACCAAAAAGTAAACATTTTAAACCCCCCGATTACAGAAGAAGCCTTAAAAAAAAAACACAGAATTTTATTTGCTCGTATTCAAGACAAAAAATAGCAAGAGATCTTTCGTCGAAATGATTTTTTTCAAAGCTATAAATTTTAATGAAAGTATTGTTGCGGAAAGCTGAGATGAAGCACTGAATAATAATTTGAATGGAGGAAAGCCTTCGAAAAATAGAGATTTTGTATCGAAATCTAAGTGTCATAATTAATAGTTTTTAATTGATATCTCCGCTAATTATTATCGGAAGATTATGTTAAATAGCCAAACATAAAGACGGGAAAATTACGAATCCATCGATAACGATCCATTGGTTCGATGGTCAGTTTACTGGCGTTCGGGAGAAGTAACTTGGACATACATACATACATACATACATACATACATACATACGCTCAGTTTTTTATTATATAAGATGCTTCAGTCAGAAAACTTTCTTTTTTTCATTGATTTTTTTATTCAATTGAACTGTTTGCTCAACTAAATAATTACTTAGTTTCTTTTAAAATGAACAATTCAATAAGAGATTTTTTTTTTCTAAGGTCCAATCAGTTGCAATATAAAACTTAGTGAAAACGAAAACTGTTTTGATTTAAATATTTATGCATATCACATAGCTACTTCCCTACATAGTTACCGCTCTAATTGAGATATCTATCGCAGCGATGCACCAACATTTCCATAGCTCCTCATAGAGGGCATCTTACAGTCAGTTCTCTATGCTGGGTGGGAGTTAAACTTTTGCCATCCGAGCCCCGATTTTCATGAGAGGTAAAAGCTAAAAATAAGATGGATCCAAGTTCGAACTGCGATTGTCGGACAACATGCATCATGAACAGATGTGCTCCCTTCTTCAAAATTTTATCACCATCATCCCACGTTACAGTTCTCAGGAAAGTTTTCCAGTACACTTTTATCAATTATCACTCAATAGAATAAAAGCAGAGAGTATATTTGGGGGAATATTCTATAGTTAGAGGTATGTTTATGCGCTAGCTGTGCACTCAGAATTGACAACTGCGGAAACATATCTTCGTGCAGTATACCTTTGGATTTTCACAGAGGCTTTTCCCCCGCTACCATTCGAAGTTGAAAAAAATTACCATCGTATAATCCTTAGTGATCGTATAATCCTTAATGATGAGGGGCCATTCATTAATTACGTAAGGATCCCGAGGGGGAGGGGGGTTGGAAAAATCTGTACGTACTCTTACTTGGGAGGGGGGGGAGTCAAACTTATTCTTACGTAATATTTTCCTTGTCGGTATTTTACATTAGAAATCGCGCGGTCAAGTGATTTGGCAGAGATTATGTTCCCTTTGCGTCTGGAAGGTCAGAAACGTGTTAGGATAAGATATTTTTCATTTGTTTTACAAAGAATGAATAGTGTAAAATATAATAAAAGAGTCGCACTGTGCATGGCATGTTTTTATTTTTAATTAATATTGCATCAAAACAAAAAAATGTCGGAAAAACATTCAGTCTAAATTCTTACTTTTCAATAAATATTTCTTTACGCAAAAGGTTTAATTTAATAGTGTGAATTTAATAACGATTCCAGTGATGTAACGATTACAAGATTTGTTATTTTATCATTTTGAAAAACGAAATGGAATCTTACGGATGAATAGGGGAGGGGGGGGGGGTGAAAAATCTTGCGTACACTTACATAAGGGGAGGGGGGTCAAAAATTGCCAAAATTATCCTTACGTAATTAATGAATGGCCCCTACTTTCAAATGTTTTAAATTATCATCAGAAAAGTTTTATTAACCACATAAACAAAATGTGACTCAGTAGTTCATGTTTAGTGGATATTTGACAATCATATTTTGTGCATATAATTGAATATCGCATTAATGAAATTAAGTGTAAATATTTCCAATATCTGCATTAAAAGAGTAATTGGTTGCTTTAGAGGGGGTAGTCAATTGCTTTGTGTAAATATGTCATAAAAGAAGAAATGCGGAAAAACTAAAATATTTTTGTTTCTCTTTTGCAGCAGAGTGGTAAAATGGAAGTTGGTTTTCAGTCAGGTTCCACAGTAGTTGGAAGCTCAAGAATATCAGGAACTGGTTTCGATACCCTGGGAGGTTCCGCTCTGCAATACCTCGAAGAAGATGAAGACAAGAAAACTGCCAAGAAGAAGTGACGGTTTTACGGAACAAGAAAGAACTATATATATATATATATATATATATATATATATAAGGACGCCTTCTTTATGGAGTAAACGAACAAAAATATTTATAATAAGCTTTCAAAATTGAAAAAAAAAAAAAAAAAGATTCAAACAAAATTAGTACGTGTTTCCTGTTTTAAATTTTCTGTCTTACTTTTCTAGAATATACAAAAATCTAGAAGGAAAAGAAAAGCAAGTATATGGAGTAAAAAAAAAAAAAAATAAATAAATAAAAACGCTTTTAAGCAGTTGACTTAAATTAAGAACAGCTTCGAAAACCTGTAATTAAAAAGTGTTTTAAAAACTCGAGACAAGCAAGTTTCATCCTTGAAATTTGTTTGTTAACTTTATTAACAATTAACTTCATAGCCACTATTGCTCATTTTGGTCTTTGGCAACTATTAAAAAGTTTTTTTAAAAGTCCCTTTTTAAAAGTAATATCTGGATTGAAAGCAAATGATTTGTAACCATGGCAACGAAAATTTGTCCTCTTAATAAATATTAAAGCAAGGAGTTTGAGTTATTCTCGTCGTTATGGAAATCTGAAAAATCAGAGAAACATCAACTTCGGTCAAGTGCGAATAGTAAGTTGATTGCTAAAAAAAAAAAAAAAAAAAAAAAAAAAAAAACTAGTGAATGATGAAATATATATATATATTATACTATTAAAAAAAGACGACCCTTAAAACGTTTCGAAGGTATAAGTTTGATTTTTTTTTTGTATTAGGGTGAACAAATATCTTTCAGTGGAAAAAAAAACTGTGCCCTTTTAAACCAATTTCAAAAAGGAGGCGGTTATCAGTTCATACCGTATGTACGTTTTTTTTGTTTGTCCACTCACAGCGTCTCACCTAGTGAACCAATTTTGATGATTCTTTTTTTAATGGATAATGAATGGCTCAGCTTAGGTCTCATTACTTTGGTTGACTGTATTTGTTCTTCAAAAAAAAATCTGTTCAAAAAACAGTAATTTTCCCTATTAAATGATAAAATATAAAATCCATTGTTACAAAAGTTTGGTGCCATACAACAGTAATATTAATGCAATTGCAGTGATAATTTTGAATAATGGCTTCTCTGAAGAAAGCTTCAAGTTTTTTCAGTATCATTGCTCTATAGTGGGAATAAACCTAACCGGGAAGCGAGATAATGCAATGATTAAGGTCTGCTTAGCCTTCACAATGCTACCAGGTTAGGTTTGCTAATATACTTACTATAAAAGTGTTTTTATCGTCAATAACAAATAATCTGGGTTAAGTAAGGAGATACAGGATAGCGTCTAGAGCAACTTGTATGTTGTGAAATGTAAATTAGTTAGGGAAAACGTAATATTTAAATGGTTATAATTAAATTGACCTACAAATGAATTCCTGAGATGAATTTTCAGTGCCAGTAAAGTTTAAGGCGTGCTTATAGTTTTTTTCTCTTTTTTTTAATATGAAGCATTTTCATGAAAAAAATAAGGTGAAGTTTCATGGTGGGAACTTCTTATTATTTCCGAAATACATTTAAAAGAATGAAATAAAAAAAAATTGTGGGAAAAAATAAATAAATAAAAAAATAGAACCGACTTTAAAGTTGCTTTAAAAAGTGAAAAATAAATCTGCTTTAAAAAACGTTATAATTCGAATGCTATACAACATGGAAGTTTCAAACACATTCTATCAGACACAGAAAAAATACTCTTTATTTGGTATTAAATTTAAATTTTTTTAAATATGTTTTCACGGCAAAAATCAAGAAAAACCTTTTTTAGGTTTTTAATTGATGTCATCCGAAGACGCAGCGTAGCTAAGAACACTCTCGATCAACACTCTCCTTTTGAACAAAATTTTTTTTTCCAAAATCGGACCATCCGTTTAGGCGATAGAGTGCCACAGAGATACAAGAGATACACAGGCACGTCAAACTTATAACCCCTTTCCTTTGTGTGCCGAAGGTAAAAAACATACTGAATTAAAACCAAGAATGTTACTGGTTTATATGCCTAGATAATAAGCGTGTGCCATATGCCTATCGGTAATAACAATGTTCACTCTTGTTCCGGTATTCGTAGGCTTTCATGGTTTGTAAAAAAAATTGCAAAAATAAATAAATAAATAAAATAGAACCGACTTCAAAATTGCTCTAAAAAGTAAAACATAATTTTATTCTTAAAACACCATCGATAATACTCTTAAACATAATTTTTGAAGTATGCACAAAAAGATAGATAAAATCATTCACAGTCATAACTGGACTACAACTATAAATTTAAAGAGGTCCAGTTTCTGCTCTACCACATACATTATGCATTGATCACAGCATATTTGAGTAACACTATAAATGTTTCGGACCTAACTTTGGATGATTTTCTGAAAAAAATATGAACAAATCATGGTTACACTTTATTTTACTTTTTGTTTTTGCGCCAACTTAAGAAATTATATTTTAAAGTATTATAGATGGTGTTTAAAGAATAAAATTATGTTTTACTTTTTAGAGCAATTTTGAAGTCGGTTCTATTTTATTTATTTATTTATTTTTGCAATTTTTTTTGCAAACTATGAAAGCCTACGAATACCAGAACAAGAGTGAACATTGTTATTACCGATAGGCATATGGCACACGCTTATTATCTAGGCATATAAACCAGTAACATTCTTGGTTTTAATTCAGTATGTTTTTTACCTTCGACACACAAAGGAAAGGGGTTATAAGTTTGACGTGCCTGTGTATCTCTTGTATCTCTCTGTGGCACTCTTGTGACGGCTAGATTAATTCAGAAGAAGACGCCGTTGCTATAAAATATTGTAAAATGAAATTGGCAACGGCAAAGGATAAAAACAGATTGCATCGGTCGAAATGTGCTAGTTTCAGTTGTGTTTTGAAGGCGCAAGCCTAATTTTTACTAATCCTTTTCAGTGTAAATAAATTTTAACTTTACTTACCTCATAGTGTTTTCTAACTTATTTGAATTCTACAATTTACAAGAAAAATGGTGCCGAAACTTCCAGGATTTTAAGATGAAATATTTTAATCTTTGAAGAAAAATTATGAGGTAAGGTGAATTTGAATTGTTCATTATGGAAACGTTGGATAAATACATTTCACCCAGGCGGCCCGGGTTCGATTCCCGGCATGGGAACCATTGTGGAGGAAGTTAGTGATACTCGCGATACAGGTCATCCTACGTATTATTTACCACATTCTCCCGTTATCAGGAAAGATAAAAGCACAACCAAGTTGAGAATTGTGTTTGATGCCTCATCGCATCCCCCTCATGCCCCATCACTAAATGATTTACTACACTCGGGTCCTAATCTAAACCCAGATCTTTTAAATTTAATTCTTTCATTTCGATTCCACAGAATCGCATTTGTTGCAGATATAGAAAAGGCATTTTTAAATATTGGACTTTCGGAGAATGATCGCGATGTTGTCCGGTTTTTGTGGATAGATGAATTATTAAATGATTTAACTCAAATTAAACTGAAGGTTTGTAGACTATCGAGGGCTCTTTTTGGCGTTACAGCTAGTTCCTTTTTGTTAGCAGCTGTTATAAGATATCACTTACATCAGTATTCTAATTTATACCCAGAAACAAGTTTAATGTTAAGGGAATCAATGTACGTTGATGATTTGCTTTCCGGTGCTTCAAATGAAGAAAAGGCTCTCCAATTGTCTAAAGAATCGAAATTTATAATGGAAGATGCAGGTATGAGATTAAGAAAGTGGAAGAGTAATTCATTAACCCTGGAAAGTAAATGGAATAATTTGGGATTTGATACGGGTACTTATGAACAATCTGATGTATCTTTAAAGGTGTTAGGACTTTTATGGGATTCACAAAATGATAATTTTAAATTTGATACTTCTAGTTTAATACAATTTATTAAGGAATCAGATGGCACTAAACGACCGTTAATTAGAGCTGCAGGAAGAATCTTCGATCCTCTCGGATTCATCTCCCCTTACACAGTTCGTGTAAAAGTACTTTTCCAAGAATTATGGGAACGTGGAGTTCATTGGGACGAGAAATTGCCCGAAGATATTGCTCAGCAATGGAAAAAATGGCATGAAGAATTGTCATTAGTCAATATTTTGAAAATGCCCAGGCATTGTTTCGGACAGACGGAATTTGAAAATTTAAGAAACATACAGGTTCACTGTTTCACTGACGCCAGTGCAAAAATATATGGTTCAGTGATATTTATTCGTTACACAGATGAAAATAACATTACCAAAACATCCTTTCTTGCATCTAAAAGCAGAGTTGCACCCCTTAAAAAACTAACAATTTCTAGACTCGAACTGACTGCCGCCCTGATAGGAGCTCGTTTAATTTCCCATATCAAGCCTATTTTCAAAAGATTCCATTCGAAAGTCAGTTATCATTGTTGGACCGACAGTAACATTGCGCTTTGTTGGATAAAAAGTTCTTCTACTAAGTGGAAACCGTTTATTGAGAACAGAGTTCGAGAAATCCAATCATTGACAGATCCAAGCATGTGGGAATTTTGCCCCGGCCGAATGAAGATTTCGGATATAATAACAAGAGGAAAGAGTATATCTGAATTGATGAAATGTGAAGCATGGTTTACTGGTCCCGAATGGCTAAAAAATGAAGAAAATTGGCCAAAGTCAATAACCGTTAATGATTTCTGCGATGAAGCTTTAGGAATGGAAATGCGAAAACAAGAAGTTTTATTCCTAGCCACTGTCAATGAAGATCTATTGGATTTAAAACATTACGGAAGTTACAGAAAAGTTCTACGAGTAACCGCTTACATCAGAAGATTTATTTATAATTGTCGACATGACGATAAAAGAGTTGGTTCTTTAAACGCTGATAAAATTAATGAAGCTGAAAATTACTGGATTTTGAATGCTCAAGAACATGCCTTCCTTTCAGAAAAAAACGCATTAATTAAGGGAGAAGAGTTAGAAAGCAATTCGAAAATTAAATGCTTTAACCCGTTTTTGGATGAGAATAAAATAATAAGATTAGGAGGAAGGTTACAATTTTCCAGTTTAACAGCAGAAGAAAAACATCCCATTTTGTTATCAAATAACAATGAAATTACAAAGCTATTAATCCATGAAAATCACGAAAAAGTTGCTCATGGTGGCTTATCTGCAACTCTAACAAACTTAAGGCAGCGATTCTGGATACTAAAGGCGACAAAAGTTACGAAAAGTATCATTAAGAAGTGTTTAATTTGTAGAAAACATCGTGCAAAACCATTTTGTGAAGTTACTGCTCCTTTACCAGCAGATCGTGTCATGAAAACCAGCGCTTTCGAAGTTTCAGCAGTAGATTTTGCAGGGCCAATTTATATAAAGGATAAACACGCAACACAAAAGGCTTACATTTGCTTGTTTACTTGCGCTACAAGCCGGGCAGTACATCTCGAACTGGTATTGAATCTCAGCACAGAGACTTTTATTTTGGCTTTTAAGCGATTCATTAATCGGCGAGGAATGATTAGAATAATTTATTCGGATAATGCTTCTATATTTAAAAAGGCAGAAAAGGAATTAGAGCAGTGGAGTAAACTTGATAAGTCGAAAATTCAAGATTATTTCAGTCGCGAGCGAATTCAATGGAAATACATCGCCCCCCTAGCAGCCTGGTGGGGAGGTTTTTGGGAACGGATGGTTCAAACCGTTAAAACATGTCTAAAGAAGATATTAGGTAAAGCATTTTTATCGTATGAAGAAATGTATACTGTGCTAACAGAAGTTGAAGCTGTCGTAAATTCAAGACCATTGACTTTTGTGCATGAAGATGCCAGTGAACCATCTCCTTTAACTCCGTCGCATCTCTTGATTGGAAGACGCTTAATTTCACTCCCTGCAAGAAATTATCCGTCAATTCCTCTTCCAGTGATTTGCGTAAAAGAGTCAAATACCAACAGACGTTAGTCGAGCATTTTTGGCGCAGATGGAAAGAACAATACTTATTATCTTTGCGATCAAACCATATAGTGTCACCTATACGCACTCAAAGTATTCAGATTGATGATATTGTTCTTTTAGGTGGATCTCGCGAACCTCGACTTACGTGTCAAATGGGGAGAGTGATAGAACTGTTTAAAGGTCGAGATGGAAAAATAAGATCATGTTGCGTAAAAACATCTACGGGCTTGTTAAAACGACCTGTCCAGCTCCTATATAAACTAGAACTCAATGACTGAAATTTTAAAACTAACTTTAATGTGTTCAATTGTAATTTGTGTTCTTTCTAACAATGGTTTAATATTATGTTTTACTAATAATTGTGTTTAAAGAATTTTGAAGATAAACTTAAAGTTCATCGGGGGGAGTTTGTGACGGCTAGATTAATTCAGAAGAAGACGCCGTTGCTATAAAATATTGTAAAATGAAATTGGCAACGGCAAAGGATAAAAACAGATTGCATCGGTCGAAATGTGCTAGTTTCAGTTGTGTTTTGAAGGCGCAAGCCTAATTTTTACTAATCCTTTTCAGTGTAAATAAATATTAACTTTACTTACCTCATAGTGTTTTCTAACTTATTTGAATTCTACAATTTACAACTCTATCGCCTAAACGGATGGACCGATTTTGGAAAAAAAAATTTTGTTCAAAAGGAGAGTGTTGATCGAGAGTGTTCTTAGCTAGGTTATGTCTTCGGATGACATTAATTAAAAACCTAAAAAAAATTTTTCGCGATTTTTGACGTGAAAACATATTTAAAAAAATTAAATTTAATACCAAATAAAGAGTTTTTTTCTGCGTCTGATAGAATGTGTTTGAAACTTCCATGTTGTATAGCATTCGAATTATAACGTTTTTTAAAGCAGATTTTAAATACGGCTAAGCCATTATTCACGCGATTGGTAAGCCCAACTCACCTTACTTGCTTTTGTTTTCTGTTTTAAGTGAAAGAATTTAAAACACATCTTTTTGACGTGATTAAAAATCGAGTTTCTTCCTTACCCATAAAACTAAAATAGCAATAAGTAAAAAGAAAAAAATAGTACTGATTTAGAAACGAAATCACTATATTTAAGCATATACAAATTTCCAAAACATGAAATTAATCTTCTCATGTTTAAAAAGATTAATCTCTTGATACTTTTTTTTAAACATGGAGTTTAAAACCTTCTCTGTATAACTATTGAAGTACGAAGTTTTAAAAAAATGTAGCCGCTCTCGTAATCCCCTTATACTTGCTTTAGTTATTTTGGGAAATTTCAATCATTTTGGGCTCTTGGTGCGATTTTACCGAATTTGCTTGAATCGTTTTGGAATACCTTCGATGATGCTCCCCCCTTCTTTCCTTACTTTGTAAAACGATATGATATTAATTTTCATTGAGATATTATCGTCAGGTGCTGAGATACTTTTGGTCACTATAAAATGGCGCTAAAGAGTTTCATCCGAAATTTTTCCAAAATAAGTAGTAAAATTTGGGGATTGTTTGACATTGTGCAAAAAGGAAAATTAATGAAAGTTTTTGCGCTGTTTGTGTATTTGCCTAATTTAGTTGCTGGATTATTTAACACAGTAAAAAAAAAGTTTTTTAAACATTCTTTGATTGGCGATATTTTGTTTACATGGTGAAAGCTGAGAAACATTATGACGTAGTCTTCGGCTTCAAAAACAGCGACGTTGAAAAAAAAATGCCAAATGCATCAGCTACGGAAATGTTTCTGCAAAAATTTTGGCGATCTGCTGATCGATTGGATAATGAGTAAGTGTTCAATCAGCGTAAATAATATTAAAAACCATTAATTACATTAAAGTTCCGTTTAAATGGAAAATGATCAGCCAAATCATGTATTATTTGCCAATCTTGTGCAAAAATCTTACTTCAAGATTTGATTTGAGAAAAGCCTTGAACAGTCACGAAAAGCAAAGATAGTCAACAATACAACAATTGCCGCTATCGACAGGGAGTTGAGATGATACACTAAATACTGTATTGAGTTGAGGAAAGCCTTCGAACATGGAACTAAAAAGCTCATAACTCGTTTTTTATTCTACTTAGAAATTTCGAATAGGTGCCATCTCCAGCAGAAAAATCAGAGCTTTTGATGGACATATAATGTTAATATGTGCAAATATTTTTTCATCCCCATATTAGAGAATTTATACAAAAATTGTATTTTATTGCCCCTCTAAGGGGGTTTTGAAGCCCATAACGCGACGAAAACTACCCTATGTGTTATTCTGATGCATAAGCTATATTATTGTAAAGTTTCATCAAAATCCGTTCAGTAGTTTTTGCGTGAAAGAGTAACAAACATCCATACATCCATACAGACAAACTTTTGCATATATAACTAGCAAAAATACCCGGCGTTGCCTGGGTCAGTAATAATTATTAGAAAAAATCGTTACTTGCTTTTGTTTTCTGTTTTAAGTGAAAGAATTTAAAACACATCTTTTTGCCGTGATTAAAAATCGAGTTTCTTCCTTACCCATAAAACTAAAAGAGCAATAAGTATAAAGAACAAAGTAATATTGATTTAGAAACGAAAGCACTATATTTAAGCATATACAAATTTAAAAAACATGAAATTAATCTTCTCATATTTAAAAAGATTAATCTGTTGATACTTTTTTTTTAACATGGAGTCTAAAACCTTCTCTGTATGGCTAATGGAGTACGAAGTGATTAAAAAAAGTAGCTGCGCTCGTAATCCCCTTATACTTGCTTTAGTTATTTCGGGAAATTTCAATCATTGTGGCTCTTGGTGCGATTTTACCGAATTTGCGAAAGTCGTTTCGGGGTACCTTCGATGATGCTCCCCCATTCTTTCCTTACTTTGTAAAACGATATGATATTAATTTTCGTTACAGAGATATCGTCGCTAGATGCTGAGATATTTTTGGTCACCATAAAATGGCGCTAAACAGTTTCATCCGAAATGTTACCAAAATAAGTAATACAATTTGGTGATTGTTTGAAATTGTGCAAAAAGGAAAATTAATGGAAGTTTTTGTGCTGTTTATGGATTTGCCTAATTTAGTTGCTGGATTATTTAACACAGTGAAAAAGGTCTTTTGAAAATGCTTTGATTGGCGATATTTTGTTTACATGGTGAAAGCTGAGAAACATTATGACGTAGTCTTCGGCTTCAAAAACAGCAACGTTGAAAAAACTGCCAAATGCATCAGCTACGGAAATCTTTCTGCAAAAATTTTGGCGATCTGCTGGTTGTTTGGATAATGAGTAAGTGTTCAATCAGCATAAATAATAATAAAAACCATTAATTACATTAAAGTTCCGTTTAAATGGAAAATCATCAACCAAATCATGTATTATTTGCCAATCTTGTGCAAAAATCTTACTTCAAGATTTGACTTGAGAAAAGCCTTGAACAATCACGAAAAGCAAAGAAAGGCAACAATACAACAATTGTCGCTATCGACAGGGAGTTGAGATGATACACTAAATACTGTATTGAGTTGAGGAAAGCCTTCGAACATGGATCTAAAAAACTCATAACTCGTTTTTTATTCTACTTAGAAATTTCGAACAGGTGCCATCTTCAGCAGAAAAATGGACATATAATGTAAATATGTGCAAGTATTTTTTCATCCCAATATTAGAAAATTTATACAAAAATTGTGTTTTATTGCCCCCTAAGGGGGTTTTGCCCCCCATAACGGGACGAAAACTACCCTATGTGTTATTCTGATGCATAATCTATATTATTGTAAAGTTTCATCAAAATCCGTTCAGTAGTTTTTGCGTGAAAGAGTAACAAACATACATCCATACAGACAAACTTTCGCATATATAATATTAGTAAGATAGTAGTAAGAAGAAGAGCTGAAATAAACAAGTATAAATCGTTGCCTCAAAGCAACAGTAGCATATCTTACTGTTGTTTCTGGGATTAATTAGAGCCGCTATAAAAATAGGCCAACGCATCAGCTTGTTTAGCCATTTTGGGTCGGATTTTTCATTGTTGCAGAGTTAGGGTTACCAGAGCAAAGTTTCGGGACTTGTCAAATTGGCCAAAAATGGCATTTTATCTAATAAAAAGTTCACGAGCCGCTAATAATTGTTCGAAGCGAAAATTCACCAAACGCGATAACTTGTCAGAAAAGGCAACCACTCAAACACGCGCCCCGATCCAAAATGACTGATCTTAAGCTGATGCGTCGGCTCGTATATATAGGGGCTTTAATATTAGTACATGTCTTACAGTTGCTCTGAGGCGACAAAAGGCCAAGTAAAGAGCCCAATTAAAAAAAGCTTACTCACATCCCTTTCTTGACGTACATGTGTATCTCTTTTCTCTCTATAGTAAATAAAAAAAAGGTTTCAAAGAAATTCTGGAAGGAAATCTGTGGTGGGCCTGCGTCCAGGAGACCGCAAAGCACCTACAACCTTGAAATTTTGTACAAAATTACTTTGAGCCTCAGTGGGTGTGCACCTGGAGTTTTATTTTTTAAACTTCGAATTAGTTTTTGTAGTTATTTCTTAAGCTCAAGTTTCGCGTTAATTGCCTATTTATTGCCTATTAAAAGGGTGAAAACTTACTTGCACCTATTAATATTATATTTCGTTGGAAAGGGTAGAATTTTCCGCGTTTTACGCAATTTTTTTCAATGCTCTAACTTAAATACAATTTGATGGAAAGGCGAACTTCCGATTTACTGGCGAAATGGAAAAAGCTATTAGTTTTCAAGGATGCCAGCTTTTCAAGATGTATGCAAGCCTGTAAATTAAGCAGAGTCACATTCAAATGAGCGGAACACGCGCATCAAATTTTTACTTCCCCCCCCCATTCAGATGAACTGAACGTTTACCAATTCCATGTAATCCGTGGACAGACTGTATTTGAAATTTTGGATCAGCCCTCGGTCCAACCGGCTAGATCAACCCTCGCCTCGGACAGCAGCCCCCATGCCCACATCCATACATCCCACTATCACACAATGCTGTTGCCTTAGATATGTCGGAAGGTCTATGTAATTCTGTTGGCAATATTTTACACTTCTTGGTTTCTTGATTCATTCTCTCTGTTGTATTCTGTTCTAACTTTCATGACTACGGAAACTGCTGTTTCATTAATAAAATTACTTTTCTAAGACTAATTTTGACAAAAACATAGCAGCAGCAATTTCAGCAATAAATTCCCTAACTTACCGTTCCAGGTGTGAGAGGCTGCATAAGAATTTGCAGAATATGAATAAATCTGACCTTCTTCTTTGTGCTCGACTAGACTTAGATACAACAGATAAGGTCCAAAGCCCTAAGTCGTATATAATAAGTAGCTACACGTCCTTATCCGTTACTGTCGCAATACACGTCGTGCTGCGACGGTAGCGGCTTAATGTCGCTTTCTTCCTATGTCTGCTATAATGAATTAGCGTGTTTTGCTTTTTGATATCCGGTTTCTTACTAACTCCATGCTAATCCATAATCAAGGAGCAAAATACGTTACCTTCATTATAGCAGACATAAGAAGAAAGCGGCAGGGGTGCCACCCCATTAGGGCAAGGGCTCACCACCCTCCCCTTAAATGTCATGAAGACCCCTTCAGAGCAAGAGCACCTCACAAAATGAGAAAAACATCCTTCCCCTAAAAATTTAAAAGCAGCTTTTTGGCATCTTTGAAGCAGCACGAGTTTGTTTTCTTCAAATAAAGTTTGAAGTTTTTGGAACTTGTAAAGCTTTTGTCTGAGCTCTGTTTCTGCCCTTAGCCGCACTGAATGGTCACATATTCCCGTTTCACCTTCCTTATTGAAACAGAAGGATTTCATCAAGTTCGCTTTTTGTTGCACTTAAGATCAACAAAATTGTTCATTGTACAATTTTGTACACTTCCTAGACGTTGACTAACATTTTCAGGCTCCTTGAAACGGCATATTGAATGAAACACTGTTTGCTAAGGTATATCAAGCATACTTGGTAAAACAGCTTTAAAATAGCAGATCTTTTGCTTATTCACATTGTAAAAATACCATTAAAACAAAAATTAGGAGATTGATTGTAAATTTATTTCTAACTAGCAGTACCCACACAGCGATGCCCGTGCTAAAAATTTAATGGAAGGCCGTTGAATAAAAACATTGACGTCCCCTCCCCGAAATAATCTTTTTCTTTGTATAAAATGCGTACACACCTTTAAAAAAAAAAAAACTGTTAAAGTTTCTTTGGAATTTAAAACTTTTCGTCAAATCATTAAATTAGATTTACAGTTGCTTTAAAACTCTATTTAGCGAGTGAAGCAGTTTTTACTGCAATTTAAAATATTTCGCCAAAGAAGCAAAAAAGGACATCAAATAATATCTTTCAAATGTAAAAATAGTTCCGCAACTCTATTGTTTAGCGCCCAACTCGCTCAGCAACCACGCTATCATAATCCATCCGGCTAACGAAAAAAAAAAAAAACATCCAGTGGAACATTCAAATATCATAGTCAAAGAAAAATGAAGAAAATGTCGTGCATTTCACTCGGATAAAAACGAATCAAAAGTTTCTTTTCTTTCAAAACAAATCGCAAAATCAATGAAATACATTTGCACTTGCTTTAAAACAATAATTCTAGACTGAACTGCTCAGCGTCTAACGCGCCAAGCGACCAAGCTACCGGAACCCAGTCCTTTTGCGAGTGAAGCGGATGTTTTTTCTTTGGCAATAATAAATGTTTCGCCAAGCTAACATAAAAGTATAAAATCACATTAACAGTAGCTTTCAAATCTTTATATATTATGAGCTGCGTTGCCCGGCTTTCCCCGTTTACCTTGAGAATAAAAATTGTGTCAAGTGACATATATTCAACAATCAGGCTTAAATAGAAGAAAAAAAAAATACCATGCAAAATTAACCTTCCAAACAATAACGACAGATATTAAAATACTTTTAAGAAATTAAAATGCTAAAGATGGATTTATAAGGCGTAACCGTGGAAACAAGAAATGAAATAAGTTTAAGAAATTAAGTGCAAAATAACAAAAGAAACAATAGATTCAAAAAGCGCAACCGTGAAAACGCTAAAATAAAATGGTTGACAACTGGATCAAAATGACATTTTTCGAATTTGATTTAAAAACGCTTGTAACTTTTTTTCCTTTGAAGATAGAAGTTAAGTTTTTCGACCAAAGGTCGGGAGAGATCTGGAGTAAAAAAATGTCGCCTTTTCCAATGGTGTCAAAAAGAAGACTGTGGGACAATTCCTTTACTTTTTATTGATATATTTAATGAAGAAAGAAGTGCCTAAATTTCAGTTAAGATTAAAAAAGTTCGAGCTAAAAACACAAATTACTCTCGCCCTAATTAAGTAAGAGCATTGAAACAAATTGTTTAGAACACGGAAAATTCTACCCTTTTCAACGATATATAATATAAATATGTGCAAGTAATTTCTCTCTCCCATATTCGGGAATTTATGGAAAAATTTGGGCCTAAATTGGAATAAAAAAAGTACTATTTATTGGATTTTTTCAAACTTTAGACTATGTCACTCAGTAAGAAAGCACCTTTCATTTAGTGAAGGAATTTTTCAAACAGTTGCAGTGGTTCTGGAGATTACCTTGAACATATAAACACAAAAACATACGCCCTCTCTCTTTATAATATTAGTATAGATTTATTTATGCCTGGTGGTACCCGCACGGCTTACGCCCGTAATAGAAAATTAACAGCTCTTTTGGTTTGCCTGTACATTTACAAATAATGTATGGTGAATTTTCTCGCCAATTGGTTTGTGCCCATGTTACGGTTCCACATTATGATAATTTCGAAATTTACTCGTCCATCTTATGAGACTTTTGTTCTTAAAATTGGAATAGAAAAAGAACCACATCAAATTTTCGAAAAATCGCTTCGAGGTGCACACCCCAACGCTACAAACTAACTTTGTGCAAAATTTCATGAAAATCGGCAGAACGGTCTAGGCGCTATGCGCGTCACAGAGATCCTGACAGACAGACAGAAATCCGGACAGAGAGATCCTGACAGAGAGAGAGAGGGGAGAGATCCGGACAGAGACACTTTCAGCTTTATTTTTAGTAAAGAAGAGTTTCATTTCAACTATTTAAAGTTTCAAATGAGAGTTTATTATATTTTTTAATTCCACTTTCGAAAGTTTGATGAAAAATCAAGCTAAATACTTCACAGCAAAATGAGGAGCTAAAGTTATTATTTTATTTAACTGAAATTTGGTATGATAAATAGGCTTGCTAAGAGGCAACTTTTCCGCATATAGACTTTATATATTTCTCAACTAGCTCTTACCCGCGGCTTCGCTCACATTGATGTAGTTTTTACTTTCTTCTATATCTAATATATAGAAGAAAGTATTGGATTCGTGCAAATTTTCGAATTTCGAATTTTGACGGATTCGAACGTTTTGAGGTGTGCTGAGTTCATTTCGACTATTTTTGGAAAATGTCTGTCTGTCTGTGTGTGTGTGTGTGTATGTATGTATGTGTGTGTGTATGTATGTGTGTCACGTCTGTGTGTGACCAGTTTTTTGTGGCCGCTCTACAGCAAAAACTACCGCATGAAATCGAACGAAATTTGGTACACATATGTGCCCGTATGTGAACTTGTGCCCATTGGTTTTTGGCGCGAATTCCTCCAAGGGGGGTGGAGCAATGGGACGTTTTTTGAGTTACGCGTGCTTGCTATTCCTCAGGAAGTAACTGGCGGAATCAAACAAAATTTTGGTCCATATGTTGCCATTAACAGGAGCAGGTGCTGATTCAATTTTGGTGTCAATAACTCAAAGGGGGGTTGAGCTATAGAACGTTTTTTGTCGTCAATTGTGACTGCTGTATCTCAAGAAATAACGAACGGAATCAAACAAAAATTTTTTGACAAGTAGCCCTTAGTGGGTATAAGAGCTGATTTTATTTTGGTGTCAACAGCTAACTAGTATGTTGTGGCCATCACGAAACTTTCTTCTATATTTTTCCTTTTTCTGATCCCTCCCCATGCTTGACGAGGAAGCAATATTCCCAACAAAAACAAAATTACACATGCAAAAACTTGACGACCATCCCAATGTCTGAATTATTGTAAAAACAAAACAAAGAGCGAAAATTGAAAGTTACTTTAAAAGCCTTGCTTGAATTAATTACAAATATTTTATTTATTAACAAACATAAGATGGCAACAGTTAAAAATTTTAAATCATTGAGATAATATTTCCGATCATTTTCATACAATTAAAATCACGAGAAACACGCAGACGACAATCTATTACGATTTATCTTTCTTATTGTTGCATTAATAAAACTATTTTTATTCGCAAAAAAAAAAAAAAAAAAAAAAAAAATCAACACCTCTTGGAGCGATTGGAGTCAAAATTGAACCAAAGCCTGTTTACGTATGGATTCACATATATTCCAAATTTCAACCAGAACGTAGCATTACTTCTTGAGATAGGGCACTCACAATGGAAAAAAAGAACGGGCGATTGCGCTACCCCTTTTTTAGCTGTTGACACCAAAATAAAATCAACTCTTATACCCACTAAGGGCTACTTGTCAAAAAATATTTGTTTGATTCCGTTCGTTATTTCTTGAGATACAGCAGTCACAATTGACGACAAAAAACGTTCTATAGCTCAACCCCCCTTTGAGTTATTGACACCAAAATTGAATCACTACCTGTTCCTGTTAATGGCAACATATGGACAAAATTTTGTTTGATTCCGCCAGTTACTTCCTGAGGAATAGCAAGCACGCGTAACTCAAAAAACGTCCCATTGCTCCACCCCCCTTGGAGGAATTCGCGCCAAAAACCAATGGGCACAAGTTCACATACGGGCACATATGTGTACCAAATTTCGTTTGATTTCATGCGGTAGTTTTTGCTGTAGAGCGGCCACAAAAAACTGGTCACACACAGACGTGACACACATACATACACACACACACACACATACATACACACACACACACAGACAGACAGACATTTTCCAAAAATAGTCGAAATGAACTCAGCACACCTCAAAACGTTCGAATCCGTCAAAATTCGAAATTCGAAAATTTGCACGAATCCAATACTTTCTTCTATATATTAGATATAGAAGAAAGTAAAAAGGGGGTAGCGCAATCGCCCGTTCTTTTTTTCCATTGTGAGTGCCCTATCTCAAGAAGTAATTCTACGTTCTGGTTGAAATTTGGAATATACGTGAATCCATATGTAAACAGACTTTGGTTCAATTTTGACGCCAATCGCTCCAAGAGGTGTTGATTTTTTTTTTTTTTTTTTTTTGCGAATAAAAATAGCTTTATTAATGCAACAATAAGAAAGATAAATCGCAATAGATTGTCGTCTGCGTATTTCTCGTGATTTTAATTGTATGGAAATGATCGGAAATATTCATAGACTAATAATAAGAGTAGACCGAGCTATGGCAACCCTTTTGCTGCTCATAAACCAAACCATGTGACTGGTGGATATCCTAGCAACAATGGGCGTTAATCGTAGCAGACGATCAACGCCAGCGCGAAATAAAATAAATAGAATTGATGGAACACGGAAGAATGATCTTTTATGGAGTCCGATTTGTAAATTTGTTATTCTAAGTTGTAAATATTTTGTTAATATAGTGAGTTTTTCGTTTAGATAGTATTGTGCATTTTCTTTAGTCAATTTCAATAACTCTCTAAGCAATAAAAGATGCAAGCGACCAAGAAGAATCAGCAAACGGTAAGATTTTTACCTACAGTTTCAATTTAAGATACCGATTAGTACATTTTTGTGTTAACGCAAAACGTTTACGCCATTTCGTTCACGCCAACGCTGACAGCTCCAAATGAAATAAAAGTTACCGAAAACTGATCAAAAACTATTACTAATGTCAAAATAATGCATAACTAAAACAAAAACAGTTCAATCTCTGCACTTGGAAGTTTTTTTTAATGAAAACACATTGTCTTAAAATACATGTCGAGTGCCAAACTATAGATAATGCTGCGATCTAGCAACCATGCTGCCAAAGTCTTCGCCAAGCCCTTCCACTAGTCACATGATACATCTCTGAACCAATTTTCTTCATCAGCAAGAATGAGAAAGCTCGGTCTACTCTTATTATTAGTCTATGGAAATATTATCTCAATGATTTAAAGTTTTTAACTGTTGCCATCTTATGTTTGTTAACAAATAAAATATTTGTAATTAATTCAAGCAAGGCTTTTAAAATAACTTTCAATTTTCGCTCTTTGCTTTGCTTTTGTAATAATTCAGACATTGGGATGGTCGTCAAGTTTTTGCATGTGTAATTTTGTTTTTGTTGGGAATATTGCTTCCTCGTTAAGCATGGGGAGGGATCAGAATTATAAGAAAGATATAGAAGAAAGTTTCGTGATGGCCACAACATACTAGTTTTCAATCGATTCAAGTTAACGGTCAGCACAGGCAGAGCTCAAATAGTTAGCAAAAAATGGTTTGTCTCTAGTTTCGCTGACATTTCAAATTGCCTGCCCCTTTAAATGCATCAAAAGGTATGATTAAAACTGAAAATCATGTGGAAGGGGGGGGGGGGGTAAATGAAATGTCGGCGAAGCTAGGAAGACACCCAAAAATCACACAAAATAAATCACGAAAACGTTCAGGAGTTCTAAAGAAGTTAGTTTGGGTAATTCTCAAAAAATCCAATTCGAGTGAGGTCGACTATTCTTAAATAAAGTGAATTAGTTTCCTTATAATCCCGATCTCCATCAAATAGTATCCAGCGCTACACTGGGTATCTAAATTATTGTATAATGTATATCTTCTTACCGGAGATATCGTCTCAAAATAGGATCAACAATCACTACAAATCCTGATTCAAATAATGTTCCTTTAGAGTGAGAACATCAAACCTTTAAAATCCCCCTTAGAAGGAAATCAACTGTTTTTAAATAACGGTATTGATTACAATACCAAAAAGTCCAGAGTGAAAATATCATTAAAATCAGAGTAAGGACAATAATTTTTTTTAAGTTCCCATTTAAATAAGGACAATAGTACAAAAAACTTCTCATTTCGCAAAGAGAAAAAATCCCAAAAGTCTCTATTAAAATGGTCTCTATCAGCGTTTTCAAATAACATTTCTCTCTGAGGATCTCAGTCATTATTATTTCCAAAAATCTTCATCAGTACAGGTCCAATAGGATAAAAAACAAATAAAAAAACAAAAACAAAATAAAAGAAAGAAAGAACAATATTCTCCATTCTCGCCATTAAAATAGGGACATTAATTCCACAAAATCCTAATTAGCATCATTAACCCTTAAAAATATACACACAAAAAGGAAAAAGAAAATGAAAAGTTTCATAAAAATTTGAAATAATTCGCCAATGCACTAACGTAGTCGCCTGGTAAGACTGGATAAAAAAAATGAAGTTGGTGCATTAATTTACATTTTAATAATAGTTTTAATGCTATTTAAGAGTTTTTTCACTGATTTGGCGGATTAATTTCAACTTCAATACCTCATAGTACTTAATGATCTTTTTACCAAAATTAATTTGGCGGAATTTTTACAATTTAATGCAACTTTTGTAATGGCTGAAGCGCCAAAATTTTTAACACTCGTCCCGAACACGTTATCAAAACTCTTCCTATCAAATAAGATTTTAAAATGTCTTTTTTAGTTTCATTTTATATTTTTGCAATTAAAAGCAGCGTTAAAATGTAAAATATTAAATCCAAATCCATTATTAATCGCCAAAGAACCACAGTACCATACATTCGCCAGAGACTTGCCAAGTTTATGAAACTGTGTAAAATGTTTAGTTAATCTATATTCATAAGATATGATTTTTAATTCCGAACAGAAGATGCTATAAAGAAAATATTTGCATGTATTTGGTCGTTCCTGGCAAAAAATAAATCTTTGCCCCCCTACCCCCAGTTACCTTCAAAGAGACTCTATTTCATAACTTTAATTAGTTACCAGATAATTGTACGTAGCAAAAATACCCGGCGTTGCCTGAGTCTGTAATAGTTATGAGAAACAATCGCTACTTTTATTCGTTCTCTGCTGTAACTGAAATAACTCAAAACACACCACTTTGACGTAATTAAAAATAGAGCTTCTTCCTAACCTATAAAAGTAAAATGGCAATAACTATGAAGAACAGAATAGTTCTCTTTTAGAAACGAAAAAACAATACTTAAGCATATACAAATTTGAGGAATTTCCAAAATATGAAATTAAACTTCAATTGTTTAAAAAGATTTATCTTTTTTTTTTCGAACACAGTCTAAAACCTGCTCTATATTACTATTGAAGTACAAACTTTTAAGAAACGTAGTCGCCCGTAATACCTTACTGCAATTTAAAGTGTTATTAAATTTGCATTAATCGTATTCGGATACCTTAAGTGAGGCTCCCCCTCCCTACTTTGTAAAACTGTGTGTTACTAATTTTCATCGAAGAGATAGTGTCGCCAAATACTGAGATACTTCTGGTGACTATAAAATGTTGCTACCCGAAATGTTTCCAATGAATAGTAAAAATTTGGCAATTGTTTGAAATTGTGCGCAAAGAAAAATTAATGGAAGTTTTTGTGCTGTTTCTGGATTTGCTTGATTTAGTTGGCGAATAATTTTACGTGTTAACAAATTTAAAGAAAGAAATATTAAAGAAATGGCGATATTTGGTTTAAAAAAGTTTGGCTAGATTCCTGCTGATCGATTAAATACCCAGACAACACAAAAAAATAAAAAAGAAACGCATTAATTGCCTCAAAGTTGCATTAAAATGGAAAACAATCAGCCAAATCCATGTATTATTTGCCAATCTTGTGCAAAAATCTTATTTCAAGATTTGACTTGCGAAAAGCCTTTAACAGTCACGAAAAGCAAAGATAGTCAACAATACAACAATTGTCGCTATCGACATGGAGTTGAGATGATACAATAAATACTGTATTGAGTTCAGGAAAGCCTTCGAACATGGAACTAAAAAGCTCATAACTCGTTTTTTATTCTACTTAGAAATTTCGAACAGGTGCCATATTCAACAGAAAAATCAGAGCTTTCGATGGACATATAATGTAAATATGTGCAAATATTTTTTCATCCCCATATGAGAGAATTTATACGAAAATTGTGTTTTATTGCCCCCCTTAGAAGGTTTTGCTCCCTATAACGGGATGAAAACTACCCTATGTGTTATTCTGATGCATAAGCTATATTATTGTAAAATTTCATAAAAATCCGTTCAGTAGTTTTTGCGTGAAAGAGTAACAAACATCCATACAGACACACTTTCACATATATAATTTGGGCGTAAATAATTTTATTAGGGTAACAATACTGATTTATAGTAACCTTATGTGATAATAGTACTAAGATTTATTTATTTTTTTTTTCACTGCACCCTACTGTACATGCATGCCGACGCATCAGCTTAAGTTTAGCCATTTTGGATCGGATTTTGCAATGTTGCGGAGCTAGGGTTACCACAGCAAAGTTTACGCCAAATTTGCCGTAAATAATATTTTATTTAATAAACAGTTCTCTAATCGATCGCAGTGAACAATCACCAAACGCGTTAACTCGCCAGAAAATACAACCACTCAAACACGCGCTCCGATCCAAAATGGCTGATCTTAAGCTGACGCGCCGTCTCTTGGCCCACACTAATGTGGTGTTGCTTCTGCACTTCCTTACATTTGCATGAAATAGGTTTCTGGAATTGCAACAACCAGTACAAGCATCGCAGGATTGAGTAGAGCCATATCAAAAAGAAAGTTTTATTTCTGTTGAATAGCAAAATATTATGGGAAAACGTGAGTTTAAATTTGGTTTTAGAAGCATTAGCTGAAGGACTTCAACGTTTATAACATTTTTAAGAATTAAAATTCAAAAGTTTCGGAAAAATTCTTATTTGGGTTTCAACCAGAACGGAAGAAACAAATGGATCATAAAGAAGGCAAAGATGGTAAAGATAGAAAACAATTTGCGGTAAAGTGTCTTTCTTTTCATTTTTGTAATACTAAAAGTTTTTTTTACACCAAAGAATATTTTTGCTTCGCGACTTAATCATTCCTAAGATGAGCATATATTTTTTAAATTTCAGCAAAGTTTGCGTACTTAATACCGTGATCATTAATAGTGTGACATCTAAGATTAGGAGCTAAAGTTTTTTGACATTGTAGATGTTGAAAAAATAAAACGATTACTGCCCAAAATTGGACAACCTGGAGATATTTCGATAATTGGGAATTTTGCGCGGTCGTCTCAATTTTGGCGTAAATAATTTTATTTGGGTAATACTACTGATTTATAGTAACCTTATGTGAATAGATGTTTCCGTTCTCCTTGTTTAGATTTGCAACGAAAAATACCTCTCGCGCAGGCGCTGAAGCCAAAAATGGACGCCACAGAAGAAAGATCGCCAGATTCCCAATTATCGAAATCTTCCCGACTACCTAGCCAAACTTGTACTTTTCCGTTACAGGTCGTTTTATAAACGGGTAATGACTTGTTTACTTTTTAAATTGGTGAAAACAGTAAAACATTGTTTAAGTCGTCGCTATTCTTGCTTCTTATGCTTTCCTTTTAAATTCTGGTGGAAATTTTGGTGTCGTTTAAGTGCCTTGATGTAACCGTTTGGCGCATTATGTTACATTTTGATGGAGAATTGATCTTGTTTCACTTAACTGGCGGATTACTTCAACGGAACGTCTCATAATATTCTACGTCTTGTTATGGCTCTCATTCTTTTCGTCGGATTATTTCACTTTTTAATGGCGTAATTTAATTATTTGGTGGATTAGTTTTCCAGTTAATGGAAGTTTTTCACTTACTTAATGGTTTTTCTTGTTTACATGTCCGTTAGAAACACAAAACAAGTGTGAATTAGCCTAACAAATAGCTTCTATATAACTGACTAAACAGGGTAAGAAAAAAATGAAAAACAAAAATTGCCAAGATTATAAAAGCGGAAGTGTAGCTCCTAACATTGAGAATTATTGTCTGAATTTCAATTACCGAAGCATCCTGTTTATAAATATTGGAATATTGGGAACTACTTTGATATACCCCCCCAAATCGAAAATTTGGCGACTTTTTTTGTTTTTGTTGACACAAAACTTTGTTGCCACAAAAATTGTTGCCACAAAACTTTAAAAGAAACTCAAAAAATGGTTCAAAATACAAGAAAATACTAAATTTGGCAACAGCAAAAACCTAAAAGCTGAAAAAACCTAAATTGGCAACACCAAAATAAGAAACAGCAACCCTAAAAAGTCCGTAGGAAATGTCAGATTTGGCGCGTAATTTCTGGGGGTGTATATCAAAGTTATACCGAATATTGTTCTTATGGGTGAAAGCTTAAAATTTCAGGGGGGGGGGGGAATCGTTTTTTTTTTTGTAAACGAATACGAGTGCCGTACTTCAAAAAAAAAAAAGTATTGCATTTTTGTATATGTCGACAAATAAAAGAATTGAGACTACCCAGGTGGTCTATGTTAACAATAAAATCTCAATGAAGAAATTCTTATTACAGTCACATTGACGAAATCAATTTTCAGCCAACGAAAGCAACATTTTTAACAGATAATGATTGGAAACTTGAAGATGTAGTGTAATTTTTGTAATGCAAAAATATTCACTGCTTGAGACATGCCACATAGGCGATAAATTGTGAAAAATGTAAGTATTTATCCATTTATATGAACAATTTTTTTGTGGCCACTGACAAAAAAAACGCAACATATGACGTTTAAGAAACATCGTAAATGCGTGTTCCAAGATAAAAATTGGGGCTGATACTTTTTTCGGTGCATCCATTTTTTTTATGAAGGTTTTATCTTTTAAAAATGCTACGAGCTAGTAAAGTAGTCTGAGTTCGTTCAGTTTCCTAAATATTACATCCACTGGTAATCGAATTCAGTTTCAATTTTAATTTCAACTTTTAGAGTGGGATAGCTGGCGTTGCAGGGGGCTTGGCTGATGCGCATGCTGGGATTCTGACTGGAACTACCACTGGTTCCGTAAAAGCCGTTGCCGGAGGATTGGGAAAAGCCTTTGGAGCCATTGCTGACATGGGAGGGTCTGACCACGGAAAGGACGAAGAAATGTCACTTGACTGCATCAACTGTTGGTTTACACAGGTTGGATTGATTGGAAGAGACTCTGCTATTACTGTTCAAGACATTGCCACGGAATTTGAAAAGTTCAACAAGTCAGTATAGATCTCTGACTACACTACTTTGTTCTAGCAAACTTAGAGCCACTTTACATGAAATACACCGCCAGCTCAGTCATTTTCAGCCGAGGACTGCAGTTTCGTGCTTATTAGCACTCATCAGCCCGGCATAGGAAAGTGACTGAGCTGGAGATGGTAAACCTCTTAAGGAAGCCAAGAGTGCCAAACAAACTGGTAGCTAAAATATAATTAGCACAGATCAGATGAGTGACCGAAGCAATAGTTCGGTTCAACTCGAAGATTGATGGCAAGGCATTGTATATTCATGGTATATCATGGTATATTCACTAGTTTTTTTTGGCACTCTTGGCTTCCTTAAGAGGTTTTCCATCTCCAGCTCAGTCACTTTCCTATGCCGGGCTGATGAGTGCTAATAAGCACGAAACTGCAGTGCTTGGCTGGAAATGACTGAGCTGGCGGTGTATTTCATGTATTTCTGCATTAACCCTGGCTAATGGGTGGTAATTTACTGAATAAGAGCCACTTTGTTATAACACAAACCGGACACATCAGCTTAAGATCAGCCGTTTTGCATCGGATTTTCCACTGTTGCGGACTCGACGTTAAATCCCGGTTATCACAAATTTGCCATTTTAACTGCGCTTGCGCGCAGACTTAGCTGATTTCAAAAATCTTGCTCAATTTAATTACCAACATTTTAAATTTGATAATAAATATAAGATAGCAACAGATAAAAATTAGAAATCACAAAGTTTTCTCTTATTTAGCTTTTAGGCTTCGGTAAAGATTGAATTTTGCGTCTTAATTATTAATGGATACGGTGTCTGATTTTTCTGGACCTTTTCAGGACAAAATTTTTAACCTCAGAAGAGCGTACTAGAATTGCAGCATCACTTCTAATACAAAGCCGAACCCTCAACCTAAATAAAAATGTATAACACTAAGTTGTTTACGCCTAACGTAAAATATCCGCAAAAGACGGATTTCTGTACTAATATTGCAATTATTTTTGAAGTACACAACGTGTTTTACATTTATGTTAAATAAATATTTCCAAACCAATAAATATTGAAGTGTCATTTTTTTCTTAAGATTATCAGTTATTCATATCCGTAGTTTCATATAATATATCATGAAATCGCTATGAAAATATTCTAATCGCATTCATTAATTTGGTGGGACTCTCGCTCATCCTAAATATAAACAAGCAACACAAAATCTTAAAACAGAAAGCTCAAAAAGCTAAGTCCGCGCGCAAGCGCAGTTGAAATGGCAAATTTGTGATAACCGGTATTTAACGTCTGGTCTGTTGCGGAGGTAGGGTTACCAGAGCAAAGTTTTGGGACATTGCCAATTTTCGCCAGATTGTCAAAATTAATATTTTATTTAATACAAAATTCAAGCACCGCAAATAATTGTTGGCAGTGAGAAATCACTAAAACGCAATAATTCGCCAGAAAAGCCAATCACTCAAACACGCGCTCTAAACCAATCTCTGCTCTCGCGCTCTGAATCCTTTGGCTGATGCGTAGGTTCACAATATGCCACTTGCCGGTTCGAACAAATTTGTAGTTAGTATTGAAAGATTTCCGTTTCTCCTAATCTATCTACAGGAAGACTTCTATAACAGGGATTCTTGGCAATTTTTTCTGTTGTAGCCTTTGATTTTCACGCCAGCAGCTAAGGTATTTCGGTCTATCTGATATTGTTACAATTAAACCATTTTTGACCAAAAGTAAGTGGTCACGCCAAATCTCAATGATGCTTTATTTTCGGAACCTTTTAATTGAATTTCATCCACTTCCTGCTGTCAGATGCTTTAAAACTTTCGAATGGGACCTCATAAATTGTTACACTTTAATATTTTATAATCAGATTAATTAATCGTCACCAAAAAATTAGTTTACTTGAATTGTAAGCAAAATGTTTCATGAACCCTGTAATATGTGGGGGTAAAACATACAAAACTACACCGTACATCGTTGAAAATCCCTGGTTTTTCTGTATCAGTTGAAAGTTGTCCCAAATATACATGGTATCAATAACTAGGGGTCGCTCTAATTATTCCACAAACTTCGAGTAAAACTCATCTAATGCAACAGCTTTGATATGATGATGAAATCGAGTAGATATGGGATTTGTTCAATGAGATGATTTTCTATAAAATTCATTTTGATTATGATTTCTTTAAAATAATTCACGATTTTCCCTAAAATTAAAAGAAAAAAAAATCTTGAAGAACTTTGTCTTGGGATGACAGGTACCCTATGTCCCTTTTTGTGCCTCTGATACCATGTATGTAAAATCTCAGGCTCTCCTCTGATATGCCCCCCTCTTGGCGAGATTTTAATTTTTCGCTCGATACGAAAATCGCCAATAAGGCGATAACTTGGCAACCCTGGTTTTGCAACTTGAACGCTGGAAAGTAGTTTCTCGAAGTCTGTCTTTTTGCACGTGTCTGTGTGGTAGGAGGTAGGTGCTCATATGTTCCGCTCTTAGGGAGATTTTAAGTTGAATACTCTAAAATAAAGTTTCAATTCAAACTTTATTTTAGAGTATTCTTTTTCTTGTTGTTTTTTAATGTTAATTTAGTTGAATTTTCTATTTTAATTATGAGTTCGGTTTGTGATGTTGTCCAAATGTATCAATTGAAATTTTTGAATGAATCTTCTTTTTCTTTTTCGTCAGGTCGTCCAACGTTTGGACGTACCGGAGTCCTAAATAGATTTTTTATATTTAAACTAATTGAAAATAAAGGGGTTTTTTTTAGAATTTTTAAGGGAAATTGGTTTACTTAAGAATGAAATGTTATGTTCTAGATGTAATTCTGTTATGAAAATTAAAAAAAAACTAAAAAATGTTCAGATGGGTTAATTTTTTTTGTAGAAAGGTTATTGGGGGTGTTGTTTGTGGAAAAGAAGCAACGATCAGGAGTGGGTCATTGTTTAGTTCTAGCAAGTTGAAAATAGAGGAGATTTTTTTGATAAAATATGAGATTTTAATTGGGACCAAAACTGCTGATATTGAAAGTCAATATTTTTTTTCATCACAAACTTTAGCCGATTGGCGAAATTATATTAATGAAGAAATATTAAATTACATTGAATTAAAATCCGAACAAATAGGGGGGGGGGGGGTTGGGAAAGTTATTGAAGTTGATGAATCTAAATTTGGGAAAAGAAAATATAATCGGGGACATGCAGTTGAGGGACAATGGGTTTTTGGGGGGGTTGAACGGGGTTCGGGGAAAACTTTTTTGGTTGCTGTTGGGGATAGGGGTAGGGAAACTCTATTTTTGGCAATTAAGCAGTGGATACTACCAGGCACGACGGTGCACTCCGATTGTTGGAGGGCATATGATACATTGGGGGAGGAGGGGTATGAGCATTTAACAGTCAACCATAAACTTAATTTTGTAGATCCAGAAACTAAATGTCACACTAACACAATTGAATCCACATGGAGACACGTTAAAAGTACTCTACCAACATATAATAGATTAGGGGATTTTAAATTTTATTTAGCTTATTATTTATACAAAAAAAATTGTGAACACAAAAATGAGGATATGTTTGTAAAGTTTTTGGAAATAATTTGCGAAATTAATTGGGTGGAGTACAAAATACAAGTAAAATAAGGTTGTTTTTTTTTGGAATTTTTTTTGTCAAAACAAACATAATTTAAATATTTTTGTAAAGTAATGATAATAAAAAATGGGATAATTTCCCTAAGAGCGGAACATATGTGCACTGCCTCACGTGAGGAAGTAAAAGAAAAGTAAAAAAGGTAAGTGAACATATTTTGAATTATTGTGTTTTTAGTGTGTTTCTGGTAGTTTGTATTTTGGTCTGGTTGGCATTTTTGTAGCACAAAAATGGTGTTAATTTCACATAAAATCTGTGACTTTATTGTATACTGAACGGAGGAGATCTGTGACTTATATCCGACTGTGATGTATATTAAAAGTCGGAGGGATAACGGACCGAGCGGCAGCGAGGTCCTGGCGAGCCCGAGGTCTCATAGTACTTTCGTAATGAGACCGAGGCAGGGCCGGCGAGCCGAGGTCTCATTACGAAAGTACTATGAGACCGAGGGCTCGTATCCCGGAGAAACAACGGAAAAAAATTAATGCATTAATTTCATTAAATAATTAATGACATAATTTGAATTTTTCCTGTTGGCGCTAAAAAAGCATCGCTAAGAACGATGTATGACATATGACGTCATACATAGTTTTCTTGGCGACGCTTTTTTGGCGCCAACAGGAAAAAGTCGCCAAGAGGGGGGTATATCAGATTTGTTCCAAATCTCATTATAATCAGTTGCGCATTTAAGGCAGTAAAGCATAAAATAAATACTGTAAAGCCACTTATTTTAGCGAGTCCGACGTAATCGCAAAAAATTAAGCCTCGTGAATTAATTCAACTTCGTATATACGATCAACTTTAGGTTCTGTTCATATAAAAGTCGCAAAATTTTCTTCTCGCAAAAGCACCATCCTCATACATATAATAGTCAATGATCGAGTAACGCTCCTGACGTCATCAACAATGAAACTCGTGCCACGGAATGATAATTTGACATGTAACAAGGCTGAACTCGCTCCGGTCACACAACTGTTTTACTGGTAAGACTGTCGTTTCAGGGGAATGAAGAAACGAAAAGTGGCCAACAATGGACGCTGTCTACTAGAGTTCAGGATTCTTCCACAGGAGTGAGGGTTAAAATTTCAACCATCAAACTATCACGAAACAGGCAATTACTTCGTTCAAATGAAGAAGCAATTTACACCCTTCATATTTTGACAAGCGATTTTCTTGCATGTTTATATTAGCAAAAATTACGGCCTGCGAAAATAAGTGCTTTTACAGGACACAAACTAATTCTGGCATCTATAATATTACTTAGGATATAGGTAGTTATATCATTATCATTGCAAGATATCTAATGGCAAGTTTACTTATGTATAGACCCAGCATAGCAATAGACGAGTTTGTCCTACTCTTAGAGGATGTCGCAAATAAGAGGAACATGTCAAAAGACGTTCTAGCTGCTAAATTGGAACAAGCTGATACATCAAAAGTGAAAGAAAAAACTGTAAGCACCGAATTTTGCATCATATTTTCGTATATATAATACCGATTGATCGAGTAACGCTGACGTCATCAACCACTAACACTAGCGCCACGGTACGATTATTTGATAATATTTGAGATGCAGGGAAATGATTTATTTTGACAGGGCTGAAGCGAATCCGGTCACTTAACTCTTTTACTGATAAGTCTGTGTCATTTCAGGGGAATGAAGAAACGAAAAAGCAGTCAACTATGAACGCTACCTACTGGAGTTTAGGGTTCATCCACTGGAGTTAGGATTTAAATTTCAACTATCAAAATATCACCAAACGGGCAATGGCTTCGTTCAAATGTAGAAGCAAATTTTCACCCGTCATTCCTTGACGAGCACTTTTCTAGTTTGAAAGTAAAACTAACATTTAACACGTTGTAGGTCCATTTTGGGGACATTTCGATAATTGGGAATCTGGCGATCTTTCTTCATTGGCGTCAATTTTTGGCTCCAGCGCCTGCACGAGAGGTATATTTCTTTGCAAAACTAAACAAAGAGACTGGAAACATCTATTCACATAGGGTTGCTATAAATCAGCAGGGTTACCAGAGTAAAATTATTTACGCCCAAAATGAGACGACCGCGCCAGATTCCCAATTATCGAAATATCCCCGCCATTTTGTCTTGCACGTCACAACTCATACATTTCATCAAAAAGTAATAGTTTTAAATGGTAATGAACATTTTTCGGCACAGGAAACTAGACATACGTTTTCTGTTCTAAAGCAACAAAATCTCGTTCATTACTCATTGAAACTACATGCGAGTTTTTACGTACGAGACAAAATGTCAGTTTCTCCGTAGAATGGCCTTTAGCGTTGAACAATTCAACTTAGTGCTAAAACACCAGTTTAAGTTTCCAAGGAAAGCTTACGCTAAAAATTCAAGTTCTAATATAAAATTATTATTTCGTGTGGGATGGAAAACAGCAAATTTTATGTAATTCCCCCATCAAATGTTTAAATATAAAACCCATTGTTTCACATTTTGTTGCCTTGCAACAGTAATATTAATAGTAATTGTAGTGATAATTTTGAATGAAGGCTTATCTGGAGCAAGCATGAAATTTATCCACTACCATTGCACTCGTATGATAAATTAGATTAGAGAGCCTTGAAAATTTAAATGGTTTTAAATTAAGTTAGCACATAAATAAATCCTAGAGAGGAACAAGAATTAATTCTTAGTGGCGAGTGCTTAAAATTTTAGACGCGTATACAGTTTTTTTTCTTTTCTTTTAATATGAAACATTTATATGATTACACTAAAAAGAATAAAACAACAGATTTTTTTTTGAAAAATACGAATAAAACTGCGGCTCTAGTCAGGTATAGAATTTCTTACAATTATATTATCTTATCATAAATTTGAGTGTTGAAACATGCATATTTTTCTGGGAAAGTTTGGTTTCAAATGACTTGAGCAGCACTTTTCTTCGTTTGTGGTATCCTTTTCTTAAATAATTGAAAATTACAGGATTACTTCAATTGTCTATTCTGCCCCAGCAAAGTTATTTTGTCTTTTTGAGTGCATTATGATAAGTGCTTAGTATTTTTCAAAAAATTCTTATTTCGCAATAAGATGTGGCCCCCTTTTATTTTACCACAATGAGCAATCGACAAAATTTTTGTTCCACCACTTACACTATTTTTCAAATCATTATATATAAGCCCTAATCCGTCAAATAGTCTTTAATGACAGTGAAAATACAATTTATGAATATTTTGACCGACAGACTGAAGTCTAAAGACTAAACTTCTGCTTCACGGTCAAAGTCGATTGCCACACATACAATGTCAGAAAATTAAATTCATCATGGTGTGTTCTGTAAACAGTTACGAAGGAACGCTTCACATTTTCTATTTTCTCCCTCAACTTATACTCAAAAATAGTTAATTCGGTATCTTATAGCTTTCAGACTTTAAATCGAATATTTGTATGCCTTTGATGATAATCAAATTGGCTTCTGCGTCTAGAACTGGACTTGTAACTTTGATCCGGTTGTTACCAAGGCTGAAAAAGGCGGTAATAATATTACCTATTTTCTAAAAAAATACATATCTTCGCTTATAAAATGTTTGTTGTCTTTGTTGTGTTTTGATGTTATATTTGAGGGTTAGTGCTATGCAATAAAAGTAGACTGGAATGAACCACATTTTTCTTCTAAGGAAATAGAGGATTTGATTTTCCTTACTCGTGCTTGTTTACAACAAAGTGCTTTTGGTTTTACTGGCAAATTCTCTAATATGTTGAATGGTTCGACTATGCGATTACCACTTATTGTAGGGGAGCCCCTGATGCAAATATGGATTTGCTCGAGCATCCTGGGCCCCGATCAGATTTTGAAGTTTAGGTTATAAGAAGAGAATGTTACATAATGTTGACCTTTCAATCGTGGGGAAAGTGTCTACAGATTTAAAAAAAAAAAAAAAAAAAAAAAAAAAAAACGGTTAGACGGAAATACTTTAGTTTGTCAGATATTGATAGTTTAGGTGCTCCAACGTGTCTCTGATACTAAAGTTATGTTCATTTGCCGACTTGCGTGGTGGAAGTGGCCATCTGGAAGGGTAGCAAATAAAAAAACTTTACGCGTCAGAGATTCAGGGGGGTGTCAAATGATGTTAAATGAATGCTAAAAATACTCCTCTTCAAAAGACTGACGCTTAGAAAGTCAGGCAAGCGCATAGCAAATTTTTAAAAATGGAAAAAAAAATAAAGGAAAAAACAATCATCACATTGAAATATTCGAGCGAATTAGATTTTTATACAGAAGGCACATCTTGATGTTTCAGTTATCGTAGCCTAAAATCTACTCTTCAGCGAGAGTCCGCAGAGATGGAGCTGTTCAATTCGTAAAAACGAATTGCGCCGAGTTGCTTGTGAGTAGAACTGCACCATGTCTGCGGACAAAAAAATAAAATAAAATTATTTACGCCAAAATTATATATGTGAGAAAAATTTACTTAACCTAACAGTTTGCTGGCGCTTGCAGCTTCAGTAAGATTACAACTGCCTAAAACTCGGTTATTCAATGTTCCAGAATAATGAATCCATTATAAGGACAAAACTGCGGACGCTGGATAGGATAACCGGGCTGTCGGTATATTGCATGTATATTGAGAAGATTCGTATGTTAAACCTTTCGGTTATTTCAGCCACGGATATCATTAACAAACTCAAAACTTTTTTGCATTGTAAAAGGTGTTCCGTGTAACCACTAAGTGTTCCCAAAATGTTTGCATTTTTTCTTTAATGAAGTCTGGTTTCCGCATTCGTAGCAAATGTATTCAAAAATTATAATTATAGAGGTAACTGTGATACGCTGAGTTTTGTACAATTTTCAACCATAGGTGATAAGAACTACTTCTCAAATGTTTCAATTTTCAGAGAGAGGTGACAGGCCGTGGTTTTGGATTCAAAGCTAGAGCGACTAGTGATGCCGTTAAGGGTGTGACTGGTGGATTGGGGAAAGTATTTGGAGCCATTGCTAAAGTGGGAGGAGCTGGACAGAAAAAGCATGGGGCCATAACACTTGACTGCATCAACTGTTGGTTCAAGCAGGCTGGATTGATTGGAAAAGGTTGTGCAATTACTGCTCAAGACACTGCGACGGCATTTGAAAAATTCAACAAGTCAGTATCTATTTTACTTTGCTGTATGACTTTATCAATTTACAGAATGTGTAATGTCACTCGAACATTGTGATCTCTTTAACTCATGCTTGTAAAATACGGGTTTTTCAACACGATATAATTAGTTGCATTTCAAGGTGTTATTTTAAGACTAAGAAAACTTAAACTTACTAAAAAGTATTTTCCTGAAAAAGAACTTTTTTTCTTCAGTTTCACTTTACTTGTTCATCATTGTGAAAACTTTTGCAGTAAACCAACCATCATCAACACCTCTATTCAACTAAACAGGCAGAATACGAAGTGTCGTTGGGGCGATCTGGGGAGTAATTCAATTCAGGAAAAACATTTTAATACAAAAGGAATGTTCTGATTAGAAGTAAAATACTATCTGCGCATTAAATTGACGTTTCATTTAAAAAAAAAAGATACACTTTGAGAGTAATTAAATAGAATGAAGTTAAGCTTCAGTTTAAATAGAACACATGCGTGATACTTTCGACATTAATTTGAATTTTCTGTACACTAAATTTAATGCATTAACTACATGCGCCCTGCAATATAATTTACATAATTAACATATAAATTGAGTTTAGGGAACACCAAAAGTTTCAGTTTTACATCATTGCTTTTAGTTTTACTCCTAATATCCAAAAAGACATATTTTTATTTAAAACTTTAATGAATATAAAAATCAATAAGTATAACAGGAAAAATAAATAATTCAGAAATCATTTTTTGAAACTTTCAATTAATGCAAAACTTCACATTAAATCAGATTTCAAATGCCTCCTGGTTCCTAATTGGTAGAAACGAGTGAGTTTCTATCCAATGTGCATGAAAAGCGTCTGGGAAGTAAACAATTAACGAAAATTGCAACGAGAACTACACTTATTAAAAACCGTGTCCTCCAACTAACTGTGTTTCTCATCCCCGAGATCCGCAGAGCTAGATCAGGTCCATGAATCCATTCACCCTGAAGAAGTCCAAGACCAGTAAAGGATCCCCAAACAGGTCCCGTCTGGTGACCCCCAAACAGGATTAAAATGTGGGCAGGAGAGGCGTGTGCAGATGAACACTTAGCGCAAAGTGCGAACTACTTAATACCATTGACAAAAGTCATTGTTGACAAATGTACACTTAAGAGACGAGTGAAAGCAGTTTGGTCCCGCCTGTTGTAGTCCCGTGTAAGAAAATCACCAGGCTGCTTGCTTTCATACCAATCATGCACTGGTGTGGCTTTCCAAATGGCCATGTTCGCTGCCTTTTCTTAACCAACTTCAAAAAGGGAGACTAGGATTTCGTAAACTGACAATCCACCAAATCCTGAGTTAAATACTAATTTAACAAAACGCGCAAGTCTTTAAAACTAAACCTACTCAGTTACGTTAGGTAGTAGTTTATAGGAGACCCCGATTTCAAATGGTTTTAAAAATTAAGAGATCGTATATGATTAGTTAGGTATTAAAATATTTCATCGTATAGTAATTAAAATCAGTGTTTATTTTATAATTGGGTGTTTAGTTTAGTTGATTTATGTACTGGAATGGTAAAATAAATTTGGTTTATACGTTTGGTTAGGAAATCCTCTGTAAGTATGACCAATTATTTTTTACTTTTAGTTCCTCCTTGTTTTTTGAAGTCGGTTCTTTTTTTATTTGAAACAATTTTGTTTAGAGAAAGACTCCATGAAATTGAGAGCGTCTTCAATCACCGGTGCTCCAGATCTTTGATCATTGTGGCTGCCCTTTACCCCATTCAACTAACTGTAGTTATGTTAAATGAGTTTAAAAGTAATGCGGTTATTTCCGAAATTTTAAAAGTTTTTTTTTCTGAAAGAGCATGGCCTAAAAAACATAGAATTTGACCATTTTTTAAATAATTTGACAAAGTGTAATATTTAAAAATATATATTTGAATCGGTCCGTAGATTCAATTTTATCTTTAAGGCTTCTGTACTTGACACCACAAAGGGTGAAATGTCATTCACTGATGCCATTAGCGCAGATTGCAATATTTAATTCGTATCTTTACTCACATGTTTTGACAACGATATGGTTGATAGCAAGCGTGGAGCGCAATATTTAATTCGCTTCAGAATTATCATAAGCTGGAAACGCGGTAGACAGCAAGCGTCAGCATTCAGTGCGCCAAAGTTCACCACTTGTGACGACATAAAGACCATGCCTTGTTTAAAAAATCGGACATTTAAAAAAATAATTAAAAATTAAACGCTTTGAAAATAAAAGATTTATTTCGCTCCATGTATTTTTTTTTTTTTTTTTTTTTTGCTCACTCCATCAACTTAGTGACTAAAAGTAGTACTTTTGACTGATGGAAGAAACTCCATTGTAACCGTAGGATACAAAAGATGAAATTTTCAGAACTTTGAATTGCTAATATTTTTGGTAGTTAGTTATTTCTCATTACAAGAAGTGACCCTTATTTTACTTTGGAACAGACCCAGCATAGAAGTAGATGAGTTCCAAAAGCTTGTAGAGGATGTTGCAAAGGAGGCGAACGTTTCAGAAGATGTTATTGCTGCTAAATTGGAAAAAGTTGATCTATCAAAAATCGAAGAAACGGCAGTAAGTACTGAGTTTTCTGTGAATTGAATGTGTTATTGGCGAATGTATGGAGCTGTGGCTATGTAATAAAACCGTTTGTACGCTCGCATACGTGAGTACACGTACCCATTCTTTTAAGTAAGGGAAAATAATCTGATTATTTAATAGACTTATACAAGGAAGTCGTGAGATGCCCACATAAGGTTTATTTCTTTGCAAATCAACGTTAATTTCCAGTCCCTTTTCAAATCAAGATGTTTTCTCCTATTCATCGTTCAACTCATCTGTACAGTTTGGTTCCAGTTTGCAAGAAATATACTTGTTGGTAACAGGTGCTTCTCATAAGTGTTTTGTGACAAAATTGCAGGCAGTTAAGAAAGTAAAATACACCTCGACAATACTGATCAAAATGAATGCGATTCAAAATGAATTATTTTCGATGCCCATATGTTGGCTGTTACAGCGTAGAAAAATACCATCAGTAGTCATTCAAAAATAATTGAAACGGCAATTTATGCGGACACTTGAGAAGGAAGATCTTCATGAATACAATATTTCGTACACTTCGTAAAAGGAAGTTAAAATGTTGTTACCGATGTAATAGTACTAATTAGAGTTTATACGACGGCTTGTCAAGTTTAATTCATTTACCAGGTCAGGTCTCAAGAGCAATGTAAAAATTTCCACCCCGAATGTGCAATTGGTTAACAATAGCTGATTTACGATTTTTAATAAATAATGTTTAATCATTCTGTAAGTTCCTGGTCAGATCATTTGTTTTCCGAAATGAGGGTTACACATGTAGATAAACTTCAAAAACTTTAATTTTGTGTTATGGTCTTGTGTTAGCATTAAAATTATGTTTATTAATACCACTAAAAGAAGTGAAGCCATTCGCATTTAGAAAGGTGCTCTTTGTTACCCTGAAGTTTGCAAAATATTTATATTTTTAGTGCAGTAACGTTTTATACATTCTATCACTTCAAATACTGTCTGACCACAGACTGTATGGAAAGGCATCCGGTTTACAGGCGGAAATGGACGCACCTATTAATTTTCAGGGATGTCAGCTTTGGCAGATGTATTTTAGCCTCTAAATTAAGGAGAGTCTCATTCAAATCAGTAGAACACGCGCATGAAATATTAACTCCCCCCCCCACTCAGATAGACTCATCTTAACTGGACGTTTGCCGATTCCATACAATCCTTGGTTGGACAGTATCAAAGAATAGTACAGCAAGATTGGAGGTTTCTTCAGATACGCTCAGCTTTATTCACATTTTCATCCATTCATTTTCAGAAAGTTGTTACAGGCGTTGTAGGAGGCGTGGCTGATGCTAGAGCTGGAGTGGAAACTGGAGCTGCAGCTGGTGCCGTGAAGGGTGTAGCAGGTGGACTGGAAAAAGCTTTTGGAGCCATAGCTGATATGGGAGGATCTGCTCACAAAAAGGATGGTGAAATCACACTTGACAACATCAACTGTTGGTTCAAGCAAGCTGGATTAATTGGAAGAGACTCTGATATTACTCTTCAAGACATGGCGACGGAATTTGAAAAATTCGACAAGTCAGTGTATATTTCTAATAAATTTCTTGTAGAGTAAAAGCACATGAGCACCAGACCTACGTCACAATATAAAGGCCCAAAATCTTTCTGCAGAAGCACATCACGGGAAGTAAGAAAGATTCGCTATTAGTTAAGCTGAGTCGCGCTGGATTTGGCAGGAAACAGGTAGCAAAGTTGCGTCAAAAACTGAGTCACTCCATGCCAAGTGACCTCGTCGTCCCCACTCGCATACCTCCGATTTGAACGAAATTTTATAGAGATGTAGACATGCATTTGAAACTCACCTATGCAAATTTTCAGCATAAAAGACCAAAATCCGGAGGATCTAAGAACGATCAAAGAAGGTGGCTCCAAAATGATGGATCAGTTTCCTGAAACGAATCGCCAGTTTAGCACGGATACCCCATTGGAGGCCATTTTAGAGCCCTTTTTTTCCTTTTTGAGGTGTCCTAGGTCCTCATGATTTGTGTCTTGGAAGATGAAACTTTGCATAGGTTAGTTTCAAAGGCATGTCTGCTGCACCTCTCTAGAACGCTCTTCAAATCGGAGATGTTAGGATCGGGACCGCTAGGTCACGTGACATAAAATAAATCTATGATGTTTAGTTTTCGCAGTAAATTTACGCACCTTTGCGACTTGTTTTCTGCCAAATCCAGCGCTACTCAGCTTAACTAATAGCTAACCTTTCTTACCTGCTGTGATGTGCTTACGCAAAAAAAAAAAAAAAAAAAAAAAAAAACTCTTTATACTACGACGTAGGTCTTCCACTCATGGGCTCCTGGACTATTGTAACTCATGATCCATAACAGCATGTGCAGTAGTGTGTATTAAGTATATTTCTTAACGCTGTAGTGGCAATTTTTGGAATGCAGAACAAGAATTTTTTTCTTTATAAAAATGCAAGAGGCCGTGGTAGCTTGATCGGTAAGGCATTGGACTTGGGGCTGGAGGTTCTCGACTACGATCCTCGCTGGTCGAAGATCCACCGTCATCATTAATGGTGACTGGGCGACGTTCAATATGCTCGTGGTCACAATGTCCTCCAAGTGAAACGATACCTCTGGGGGTGCCAGACCAGAAAGTTATTCGGCTCCTGGCCTGGTTCAAAATTTTCGAACAGTCGATAGATGGCACCTCCATCTATTGTGTTCTGAAGGCAAGGTGCCTGGCACGCAGTCCTTCATAGTTTGAGGTTCAGATGTCCCTTTGATAGTTGATAGTTGATAAAAATTCAAACCATTGAGCTATGAAAATATTTTCATGCTTAATCAAATTTCTGGCATTTTCAAAAACTTAAATGAGGCAGTGATAAGCAAAGGAATGTAAGTGCCAAAATTAAAAATTTGGAGATAATCAGTGCAAATGGTAGGAGACTACCTGCTCTGTTTTATGGAAATAGATGTTACTAGTACCTATGGTGGGGCTTTAGAAAAAAAAAATCAATGAAAGCCTACCTAAGATCTGAATTTCAAAAACAAGTTTTACTCGACACTTTAAAATGTCCATTTACATCCCTTTGCTTCTCACTGCGTCAAATTCAGCGTTACTGAACTTATTTAGCTTTTACAGGTATTTCAGGCTGGATGCTTCTCTAGCGAAATCGTCGCCTCAAAGCAAAAGTAGGATACCCTACTATCTGACCACGGTTTGTATGGAAAGACAAACATCCGTTTTACAGCCGGAAATGAACAAATCTATTATTTTTTTAGCGATGTCAGCTTTTGCAGAAGCAGAGTCTCATTCAAATGAGCGGAACACGCGCATCAAATTTTTACTTTTCCCCCTTATTCCCATAGATTCAAATTATCTGGACGTTTGAAAATTCCATGCATTCCGTGGTTGGACAGTATTGTCATCCCTGGGATTAGATTTTTTTTTGCTGCTCTAAGGCGACGATATGTACACATGACACACTAATTTTTGTTGAAAATATTTCACATCATTGACGGTAATGAGATATGAATTATTTTTATTTTTGGTAATTATGTCATTCTCATTGAAAAAACTGATACTAACTTTATTTTGATATAGACCTAGCATAGACATAGACGAGTTCCACCAGCTCTTGGAAAACCTTGCAAAGAAGGCTAACATGTTAAAGGAACAACTTGTTGCGAAACTGGAAAAAGCTGATTTATCAAAAGTGCAACAAATAGCTGTAAGTACCGAATTTTCTCCACATACTGAAAACTTAAATTTCATTATCTAACTTATTTTTGATGAAATATAAAACCTGTCTTTCAATTGCAAAGATTTTCTATAAGCTTGGTTAGAAGTAAAAAATATGAAATAAAACAAGTATATGCTTTATTGATAATAACGCTCTAAAATTGCAGTTGATCATAATATCTTTATGTTCGCTGCATGATGTGCCTCAAACTACGGATCCTTGGTTTTCACCTTAAAAGTTGCGCCTTCAAAGGGATTACACAAAAATTTTAACAACACTTATGTGAATCTATAATAAACACCTAAAGAAGGGCTACGTTCATAGGCTTTATCTGTCAAAGACATAAGACATACATGCGTAGCACTACATTCCTCGGCCCCTTGTTATAAATGTGTCAAGTTTTGATTGTAAAATACCCATTGATATAAAATATAATGTTCTGTACTTGTTTTAAAATAGAAGCTCTAAAATTTCAACTTTTCGTTGTCTTCACTATAAAAGCTAAGTTTTTTCAGGGAATTTTTTAAGTATTTATGATAGATGTAGCTAGAAAATTAATGGAAAAAAGATCGTGATACATAATATCGTAATTTAAAACATTGCTGTCTCCATTTTAATGTTCTCAAATGGCATTAAGTTCGCGAAGAGAGTAAAATTGATTTGTGGGGATTGATTGCGTTGCTATACCCTAAGCGAACGGGGATTAACAAGAAGTTCTTCAGCATACCATAGTAGAATTTTCTACTTGGTTCTCAAAAGTGTTCTTTTTTAAAGTTTAGTAGTGAAATTTATATTTCCTTGTATTATGACTTAAATAAAATGCCATAAGATAATTCAAAACCTTAGGGCAGCCCTGACCTACCAAGAAATGTTTAACGACAGTATAAAAAGCATGATAGAATAATTTCACCGACTCTTGTTAATACATCGAGTCAATTATATTTCGGCTTTACAGCTAAATTGATAATCATGCACGGTTTGCAAAATTTAATACATTTTCCCCTTTATTTCTTTGTTTCAGTAGAATATATATGTAACTTTTTTCACCCCTCCTCGTAAATTTCTTGATCAGGCTTTTTTATCGCGTGCAATAGCACAAGCCCCTTTTTTGTTCCAGTTATCAAAATACAAAAATTATTTAATAGTCGAACAGGGAAGCCTAGATGTGTCTTTTCTTCAAGTCAAATGGGTTTTCCCTTTAAATCTATTAATTGAAATTTTCAGCGATTTTTATTTTTTTACTGCGTACAATAAAAGTAATAAAAAGGTGTTGGGACGTCTATACCGTCAACGATCATTAGTTAGTTTGAAATAGTCATTTGGCTACTGGAGATAGACTGTAGGCAAAAAAAAAAAAAAAAAATACTGGATGCGAGAATTGACTTAATACGAAATTCGATTTAAAACAAAAAATATGATGTAGATGCATTACGTTAAACTAAAGCCCTGAATCGTAGAATAAGTAGCGACACGTCTGCCATCTTGGGGTTAAACTATGTTTTCTTCTATAACTCCTTCGGTGAAGTAATGTGTTTTGCTTCTTTCTGAATTGTTATTTCTTATTACATAACCACATGCTACTCCACAATCAAAAAGCAAAATACGCTATTTTTAGTAAGTTACCGCCCTATAGCCAAGGTTAAGGCAGAAATACATAAAATTCAACGCCAGCTCAGTCATTCCATCTGAGGACTGCAGTCTCATACTTTTTAGCACTCCTTTGAGTTGAACAGAACTATTGCTTCGGTCACTCGTCTGGTCAGTTCTAATTCTATATTAACTACCAGTTTGTACGGTACTCTTGGCTTCCTTAAGAGGTTTTACACCTTCAGCTCAGTCGCTTCCTATTCCGGGTTTATGAGTGCTAATAAGCACGAAACTGCAGTCCTCGGATGGAATGACTAAGCTGGCGGTGTATTTTATGTAAAATACGCTACTTCACCATAACAGGTGCAGGCACAGAAGAAAGCATCGTTTAGCCCCAAGATAGTGAGTGAACGTATCGCTACTTATTCTACGATTTAGAGATGTACGTTAAACTAGTCGCTTTAGAGAATTCCGAAACTACTTTTCATTGGAAACACAACACATCATACACGTTTTAAAATCTATACATCTATACATAAAACCGTTTTTGAGTAATGCAGAACGTATCAACATGTACATACACACGCATAAGGCATCACGACATAAAAATTGAAATTGATACTGTGTGGTCAAAATGGCTTTTTTTCCTCGTAAAGAATTTCACATGCTGCTGTGGAAAAAACAGCCAAAATTCTGCCAGAGGAAATTTCTTATATTTTAGTGGAATTTTTTATGAATACGATACTTCGTACAATCAAATAAAAATCTTATTCGAGTGCAACAGTACTAGATTGAGTTTTTATGATGGGTTCTCAAACTTGTAAATATTTGCCAGCTCGCCAGAGCTGATCAAAGAACATTCATTTACACAGCGAATGCCGCTTGTTAAACATCGCTTTTTTACCTATTCATCATTCGGTATTTTTTTTTTTTTTTCACTATGCAGTACATGTTGAATTTCGAAACGTATGCTAAATGAGTTATTTCCATTTGAAAAGTTTTGGGTTTTCTATGTTATTCTGTTAGGATTTTAATCATGTTTACTAAGTGACTAAAAACACTTAAGCATTGAGAAAAGTGGGCTTTTTTGTCCAGATTTTTTAAACGAAAGATTGCATGTTTGCTGTGATAAAATTTGATATTTTTAATCACTGCAATGGTTTTACAAAATTATGGCAAGTATGGAGCTTACTTTGATAACGCAAAGTTTTCTGTAATTTTCCTTTCGTACATAAGCCGAAAAACATTCCTTAAAATTTGAAATTTTCAGAAAACAGCAGCTGGCGTTGCAGGAGGCTTAGCTGATGCTAAAGTTGGAGTTGAAGTTGGAGCTACTACTGGCGCCGTGAAGGGTGTAGCTGGTGGACTGGAAAAAGCCTTCGGGGCTATCGCGAACATGAGAGGACCTACCCAAACAAAAGACGAGGGAATCTCACTTGACAACATCAACTGTTGGTTCAAGCAAGTTGGAGTGATTGGAAGAGACTCTGCTATTACTGTACAAGACACTACGACGGAATTTGAAAAATTCGCAAAGTCTGTAAACATTTTACTTTGTCGTATTTATTCGCAAATACACATTTGAGGCAGTGAGAAGCAAAGGGAAGTAAGTGGCAAAAATAAAAATTTGAAGATACTAGTACAAATGGTAGGTGAACTTCTTTATCTTGGGGCAGGAGATAGTACCAGTACCAACCACTAACAGGGGCAGGAGATAGTACCAGTACCAGCAGCACCAACCAGTAGCCCTGGTTGGTGCTGCTGTACAGCATGATTTAGAAAAAAATTCAATGAAAGCCTACCCAGGACCTCATCTTTAAACGCGTTTTACTCAAAACTTGAAAATGTCCACTTACATCCCTTTGCTTCTCACTGCTTCATTTGACATTTGACACCCTGAAGATCCCCCGCACTTACCGTTTGAATGGTTTATAGGTTTTAAATGCTTGGGCAAGCCCAAGCAAATGGGACAGTGCAACAAATGCCAGTCAGACATAAGAGCCAATCTTTCGCATACCTGTCCATATTTTCACTATTTTTTTTCTTTCCAATGGGATGCGTTAGAGAGTTTACCTTTTAAAGACCAAGTGCAATCCCACGATATATCTTCCATTCTTTCATGTGGCATCTCTATTGGCTGATACTATTACGACGAGAATTTTGACGAATAGCTTCCCCATCAGTTAAGCTCTTTTCAATGCGAAACTGCACTAGGATATAATTTTACCAATAGTATTCGAAGCCAAACAAATACTAGAAGGATCTTTCATACGTCGCATAATCTTGCGACATGGAAACTGCAAATTATCTGCATCTTGAAAATCCACCAACTGAAGACAGATTCAAGCCTGCGCTTTTGGGCATGATAAGTCAATGCGTAACCTCTATAACACTCTTTCGGCCAAATTTTCCGCGTACGAGTACATATAATATTTGAGTACCAATTACGGTCCGACTACGTTTCCAGTGGAAAAATGGAAAACGACCAGCTTTTATTTGAAGGAGAACAGAATGGAAAGAGTAAATATATTAAGGGGATTTGGATGCGCGTGTTTCTTTTCTAGCCATGTGGCTCTGATTTTGATTCGGCAAAGTGGCATCCTTGCAAATTAATATGTGAGAGTTCGTGATCTGTGAGTTTAATGGAAATTGTAAGCGCAGAATAAGCAAGCTGAAATATATGAAACGAACTGCAAGTGTGTGCGTTTAATGAAACTAAAATACTTGTAATTCACAGCACATTACAAGATTTGAACTAGTGTGAATAACATGTACTGGTAGTTTTCGGTATGCAACAAAAGAATATTTCTTTCTGTACGAAAATTAAAAATGTTACTTTACAAGGGGGGCAAGTGTGTCAAACAGGGCCACACCAAGGTTCATGGTCAAATATCTTCTTACTTATTTATAATTTCTTTGGATCCAACTTCTGAACAATCATCAGCTGACTCATAAAAATAAGGAAAAAAATCTATGAAGAAATTTAAATTTCTATTATTTTTTTAGCAGTTCCATCAAAGAAAGGCCAATTGACATTATTATGAACATGGGTTCTTAATAAGGTCAACCTAGGTCAGGATTACTTCACGCTGAGTTGAACATAGGAAAAAAAAAAAATCGAATTTTGGCATCCGGAATTCAAATTATGTTTTTCGCAATCTCGAGTGTGTGTGTGTGTATGTAGGCGTGTGTGTTTGTGTGTGGGGGGTATGTGTGTAGGGGTATGTGTGTGTGTAGGCATGTGTGTTTGTGTCTGTGTGCAGGCATGAGTGTTGGTAGTTGTGTGTACGAGTGTTTGTGTGCGTGGGGGCGGGGTATGTGTATGTGTGTGCCTGTGTGCATTCATGAATGTGTGGGTAGTTGTGTGTATTGTGTGTATGTGTAGGTGTCTGTATGTATGCGTGTGTGTATGTGTTTGTGTATGTGCTCGTAGGTGTGTGTGTGTGTGCGTGTGTGTGTGTGTATTTGTGTATGTATGCGCGTGTGTGTAGGATATGGATGCAACCTGGAGACGACTTTCGCTATAGGAGCAGCATCGTGAGGAGCCGGTCGACGGTGATGCTGCAGAGGATGCTGGCGGGAAAATAAAATGATAGCACATCAAAACAGTCAAGTAAGAACAATAAGCAATCGTGATTGCTCAAAAAGAAAAAAAAACACAGCAAAACTACTATCAAAGTAAAAATAATTAAAATTCTATAATGTCGATTTCGAAATATCAAATTAAACATGATTGGAAAATTCCTAACTATCAATAAAAAAACATACTAAACTACATTCATTAAACTCAGAAACATTTGTAAAAAAGTCCATGTTAACGTCAAATTAAAGGAGAAAGTTTAATTATTACATTCAGGGAGCTTGATAATTACTTTCTGTTTTTTAATCGCTCCTTCCCACAGTTTGTGCGCAAATGTGCAGCGTATGGAATACAGGATCAGGGTGTCCCCAAAAAAAGAAAACGAAAGTCGATTTTTCACGCCGCACACCATCTTATATTTTTAACACGCTTTTATTAGCTTCACCTGTATGTATGTATGTATGTATGTATGTATCTTGTAACGGAATCTTGCAGCTCAAATTTCGCCCACTTCCTGTGATCGAATTCTTTTGAAATTTGGCACGCGACCTCAGACCCGATGACAATGCAATATTCTATAATCAAATTAATTAATTAACTCTTTTAATTTTTAGTTTCCTCCAATTTTAATCAATATTTTGGCATAAATCCAGCAATGTGAAAAAGGAAAAATTTTAAAAAAATACATTAAAAAATGCTCGCAAAAATTATTTAAAAATATCTACAAAAACCTTTAATTTTTCTGCATCAGACAAAATTTGTTCCAATGTTCCAAGGTAATTAGAACATGAAATATAATTGTTTTTAACTAATTTCATGCCAAAATTTAGGTGAGCATTCAATTGGAAATTTATTACTGATCAGACCATTGTTGAACAAAACTTTTATTCAAATGCATCTCAAATTTTCAAAGTAATGTAGGTATGATTTCCGCACACATACATCGATGACTGTGATGTAATAGCTGGATTATTCAATTACTACACTGGCAATTTATCAGCGAAGTTGAATGTTTTTAGTGCTCGGCTATTACACTTTAAGGGGTACAGTTGCTCTTTTTGGAGTTCGAGAGACCACGTTTTGAATGCCACCCGAGACCTTTAGTCGCTTTTTTTTTGGGCAAATTTCATGAATATAAAAGATTTTGAACAATGTTGAAATGGATATTTTTTCGTAAAACAAGTTAAACTAAAAAGAAAAAAAATAAAATAATAGTTTAAAAAACTAAAAAAAACACGCTTTCGTAGCAAAATGAACTAAAAAGTGAAAAATAGTATTTGGATGATAGTAGTGGACCAATCACTTAATTTTAATGTAATACAAAAAGCGTGGGGGGCTTCTTATCAGTTGTCGAATTTCTTCCATTTGTTGTACACGCAAAAAATGTAAATAGACAGCACCCCACGGTTTTTTGTATTACATTAAAATTAAATGATTGGTCAACTACTATCATCCAAAGATTATTTTCACTTTTTAGTTCATTTTGCTACGAGAGCGTGTTTTTTTAGTTTTTTAAACTATTATTTTATTTTTAGTTTTAGGTGAAAACAATCGAAAAAAAAAAATCATATAATTTGAACATCGGCAACCCAAGTCGACTTGCACCTGAAAGTAGTATAAAACAGCTCTGTGTACTTGACCAAAACGAAAAAAAAAAAAACATTTTTTTCGGAAGTTCGATGTTTCATATTGATAAAACGTTGCCCCTATAGCTCCACATGTACCAAAAAATATTTATCCAAATTAAAGAAAAAATATTTAGGTGTCCAGCACAAAACATGTAATTTTCTTCGAAAAATTGATTTTTTCTTTTATGTTTCTAAAAATGTAAGACAAATTCTAAGAAGTTATCAAACTGAAAAACATAAATAGTAAAGTCGGTAATTAGCGTTAAATAGAAATTTTGGCTCTTTTGCACTGTTTAACTCTCGCACTTAATACTCAAAACATGGATTTTTTTCAAGTTTAAGTTATATTTTTCATTTTAAATAAATTATTCTTTTACTATTCATTTGCAAATATTGATTTGAAAACGCGTGCTTGCTAAATTTTTTTAAATTTGATATATAATTTAAATGTAATGTAAATATTTTAAATATAAATCGAAACAATCAATTTTTGAAGAAAATTGTAAATTTCAGACCTTTTGCTGGACACTAAAATATTTTTTAATTTGGATCAATATTTTTGTGGTACATGTGGGGCTATAGGGACAATGTTTTGTCAACATGAAATTACGAACTCTCCCCCCCCCCCTAAAATATTCTGCCTAGTACACAGGACTGGTTTCCATTTTCAGGTGCAAGTCGGCACGGGATGCCGATGTTCAAATTATATGAAACTTTTTTTTTTACAATTGATTTGATCTAAAAGAAAAAATATAAGCGGGTGTCGACTTGGAAAATCGACTTTTTTCTTTTTTTGCAACAACCCTAAGGATTATATCCTTCACCTAAAACTCCGGTGTATATTAAGACAAGCAATGGTCTTTTTGAATTATAAGAAAAATTGACGGTTCACAATATTTTTCTTTTTGAAATCGTCAACTACATAATTTAGGCTTTCAAGAACAATAAACAATTTTTTTATACTCTAGTAAGCTGGAGTGAACTATGATAGAAACAAAACTTGTTCTAAAATAAGATGAAGTAATTTTGACTACTCTTTTGTAATAACTTGAGCAACACTGTTGCCTGGTGATTAAAAACTGCTTTTTCAAAGCGCCTTATCATCAGTTAGGTTTTATGAGGACGGTAAAGTCACGATGTAGCGAATTTTTCTAATACTACATCAAAAAATTTGGGTGATGACCTTATTGGTCAACAGAGCCTTATTTGGCCACCCACTTTACGCAAATAATTTTACGTTCAATCATATTTCTCGTTTTTTCTAAAAATAAGGTGACATTCTAAGTTTGTACCTCACGCTACACACATGACACGTTTTTCGTTGAATAAATTAGACATCATAGACTCTGAGATTTGAAATATTTCTTTGCTGTAGTTGGGTCATTTTCATTGAAATAACTGATACTGAATTAACTTTGACGCAGACCCAGCATTGCCATAGATGAGTTTTACCAGCTCCTGGAGAATATTGCAAAAAAGGAGAACATGTCAAAAGAAGACCTTGTTGCTAAACTGGAAAAAGTTAATTTATCCAAAGTACAAGAAGAAGCCGTAAGTATTGAATTCTCTCCCCCTTCCCCAAATACGAAAAACCAAAATTATTATTTCAGAAGTTGTTGATTCTGTTTAACCGTTTGAAAACCACCCTATGCACACGGAGACATCTTAAGCTGCTTGGTTTTGATGGGTAAAATTTTGGAATTCACTTTTGGTATTTTTTCTACACTGTAAGGGAACGGAGCTTATCAAGTCTTACCAACTATAACATGACCACAAAGAGATGACAGATAAACTGGAAGTGGACCACTTCATTTTGTAATAAATAGGATTAGTGGCAATGTTCTAGCTACTTTAGCCAGTAAAACCTTTACTGCTTTCGCGTTTTCTGCTAGCGCGATCCTCCCTTCTGCAAAATGAAGTGGTCCGTTTGCGCTTCCAGTTCGCCCACCATCTCCCCGTGGTCAAGCTATAATCGAATGAACTTTTATTCTCGTTTCTTAAAGTTGCAACCTTTTTGCAGTGTCAACTTATTTTCAGCTATTTTACCTCAAGTCAATACCTCCTCCCCCCCCCTCTAGTAATTATTTCGAAAAACCAGACAGCTAATATCTTATTCGGAAGTCTAGAGCTCGAATACGCCACCTTGCGCAGGTTTAAGAGATTATCCAAGAGGGAAAACATTTCAATTTCGTGTGGACCTCATTGAGCAACCACGCTATCATAATCCATCCGTCTAACGAAAAAAAAAAAAAACATCCCGTGGAACGTTCAAAAATCATGGTCAGAAAAAAAAGAAAATGTCGTACATTTCACTCGGATAAAAACAAATCAAAAGTTTCTTTTCTTTCAAAACAAATCGCCAAAACAATGAATTACATTAACGGTTGCCTTAAAACAATAATCCTAGACTGAACTGCTCAGCGCCTAACGTGCCAAGCGACCACGCTACCGTAACCCAGCCCTTTTGCGAGTGAAGCGGATGTATTTTTCTTTGGCAATAATAAATGTTTTGCCAAACAAACAAAAAGGTATAAAATCACATTAACAGTAGCTTTCAAATCTTTATATTTTAAGAGTTGCGTTGCCCGGCTCTGCCCTGTCTACCTTGAGAACAAAAATTGTGTCAAGTGACATATACTCAACAATTAATTAAAATAACTTTATAACTTAAAGAATAACTTAAAATAAAAGATAGAAAACATCATGCAAAATTACCCTTCCAAACAATGACGACAGATATTAAAATACTTTTAAGAAATTAAAATGCGAAATATGGCTTTTAAAAGCGTAACGATGGAAACATGAAATAAAATAAGTTTAAGAAATCAGATGCAAAATAAACAATGGATTCAAAAAGCGTAACCATGGAAACGCGAAAATAAAATGGTTGACAACCTGAATCAAAAAGATATATTTCGAAATTGATTTAAAAACGCTTGTAACTTTTTTTCCTTTGAAGATAGACGCAAATTTTTTCGACCTTAGGTCGAGAGAGATCTGGAGTAAAAAATCTCGCTTTTTCCAACGGTGTCAAAAAGAAAACTGTGGGACAATTCCTTCACTTTTTATTGATAGATTTACTGAAGAAAGTAGTGCCGAAAATTTCAGCTAAGCATAAAAAAGTTCGAGCTAAAAACGCAAATTACTCCCGCCGTAATTAAGTTAAAGCATTAAAACAAATTGTTTAGAACGCAGAAAACGATGTTGAACGATATATAATATTAATATGTGCAAGTAATTTTTCACCCCTTTAATAGCCAATCATAGGCAATTTACGTAAAATTAGGGCCTAAATTTGAATTAAAAAAATCTATTTATCGGATTTTTTTCGAATTATAGCCTATGTTACACCTTTCATATAGTGAAAGATTTTTTCAAATAGGTGCAGTGGTTCCGTAGATTACCTCGAACATATAAACACACAAAAATCTGCCCTCTCTCTTTATAATATTAGTAAAGATATTAATAACTACTAGCACGATTTAAATTTTCCTTCGATTTTGACTAGTACATTTCAAAGTACTACAGGCACTTTTCGTAAAAAGTGCGTCTCCTTACTTGGCGACTTGTTTGCTTTATACCTTAGTGAAAATTTAAAAATAGCAGTAACGCTCCGCCATGTTTGCTACTCTTTTTCTAACTTTTATTGTTTTACAGGGCTTCTATATATTTTTTGGCGGATTATGCCTCATTTTTCTCACGTTTTGACAGTTTATAATTTAATGAGCTTCAATTCTGTATTAAACGTATTTGGTTGTGCTGTAATTCTTGAAAATAAGTTTTAATCTTTATTGCAATATTAAATGCGTTTTATTAAAAACCGTCTACTTAAATGTTCATACCGCATAACCTCTGATCCCACAAACAGTTAAATTTTTAACTGTACGAAAATTTATGAATTTGACTCATATCCGATCATAAGGCATTTTTTTTTTAAAATCACATGGTCAGAAAAATTTCTTTTAAAATTTTAGCGTGCCTTAGCTGGCGTTGTGGGAGGAGTGGCTGATGCTAAAGTTGGACTTGGTGTTGGAGCGGCCACTGGTGCTATAAAAGGTGTAGCCGGTGGGTTTGAGGTAGCATTCGAAGCCTTCGCTCATCTTGGAGGTAGTAAAGAAATTGGCATCACACTGGAACAGATTAAAGCATGGTTCGAAATGGTTGGATTGACTGGAAAAGATGCTATGGTTACTGTTCAAGAGATTACAACAGAATTTGAAAAATTTGCCAAGTCAGTACACTTTATTTTTACTTCTCCGTAGTTCATTACATGCAATGTCAATCAGATGGCATTGCACATTCTTGTTGAATTCGGAATTTTTAGTGGGATGGAGCGGTTTTCACTTAAGTTTGGATCGAATTCACCTTGATATGATCATCTGGAATTGATAAAAATGTGTGCAAAGGAAAAAAAACTTTTTTAACGTGTACAAAATAGTTCAACGTTGAACAAGTATAACGTAAATAATAGACGTGCTCAAGTTTAGTTACAATTAGTTTTCTCATTGAAACGGACGATCCTGAGAATGATTGGAATTTCATACGAACTATAATTAGTACTTTTTGAAAGTTTTCACCATAGAGTAATTAATTTTTTTTTCAACTAAATATAGCTATTATTGTTACGGTTTTAAACTTCCGAGACTAAACACGCGCGTTTTCTATTCTCACAAAGAAATAATTTTTTTCACATAAAATTTTATTTGGGTTGTTTCTATTAAAAACTACTGGGAAAACCAAAACAATCGTATAACAATTCATCTGCTCACATTGGATACGTAAGTTTAACTTTTTTTAAAATGCTGTTTTATTTTTCAATAACAAAAAGCTGCATCCTATAATAACAGATTTAGTTCATTTACTTCAATGATATATATCAGATAAGTATTTAACCGCTTTCATCCAAGAAATATCGAACATACATAAACAAACGGAATTAATCATTAATAAACTAGAAAATCCCCGTCAAGGTATGACGGGTGAAAATTGCTTTTACATTTGAGAGAAGCTATTGGCTGTTTGGTGATATTTTGTAGTTAAATTTTTAACCCTAACTCCAATGGAATAATTCTAAACTCCAGTAGATAGCGTTCATTGTTGACCACTTTTTTGTTTCTTCGTTCTCCTAAAATGACAGTCTTACCAGTGAAACTTTTAAGTTACCGGATCCAGTTCAGCTTTGTCAAAAAAAAAAAAAAAAAAAAAGCATTTCCCTGTATGTCAAACATCCCCAAAAATATTATCAAATTATAAATAACTTACTGAATTTTTGGTGCTTCAACAATTAAATAATGCTGTCATGCATGCTATAGCGCGAGTTTCATTGTTGATGACATCAGCGTTACTCGATGAGTGAATTGACTGGTACTTAAACTTTACACTGACTCAAGCAGGCAAAGAAGTGTGTTCAAACATTCAAGACAGATTTATGTTTTAAAGCCAGATACTGAAGTTGACGAAGGAATAACTTCAGGCATTTTTGCACACAAACATATTAACCCCCGATTCATAATAAAATCATGGTGTAATGATTGTTGAAAGAAATTATACAGGAAGAACTTCTGTAAACTGTAGTAGAACATACGTAGTATACTGGACAAAAACTACTGGGAACACCAAGTATAATTGTTGTTTCAAAAAATATCTTTATGCACTCTTCCGATTTCAAAAGTTTTTCATTGCTGCACTATCAGTGTGGGTTTTCTAATGAGTCAAACGAATCACTTCATAGAAAAAACAGGAACTTTGAGTGAACAGTTAATGGGACGTCGCGAGGGTGATGTAACTTAGAAAATTGTGTAAGACAACATTAGCTATGTATCCCACGGATTATATGGAATTGGAAAACGTCCAGATAAGACGAGTCTGTCTGAATAAGGGGGGGGGGGAGGGGAGCAAAAATTTGATGCTTGTTTTCCGCTTATTTGAATGAGACTGCTTAATTTAGAGACTAGCATACATCTGCAAAAGCTGGCATCCCTGAAAACTAATAGATGCATCCATTTCCGCCTGTAAATCGGATGTTTTGCTTCTTCATCTTATCGGTGGTCGGACTGTTTGTACTTGTATTATTAAAAGAAATAAAAGACGAAACCAGTGCTGTCTGACCAGGGATTGTATGGAAAAACAAACATCCGTTTTACAGCCAGAAATGGACATATCTATTATTTTTAGAGATGTCAGCTTTTGCAGAAGCAAACTCTCATTCAAATGAGCGGAATACGTGCACCAAATTTTTACTTTCCCCCCTCATTCAGATAGATTTGTCTCATCTGGACGTTTGAAAATTCCATACAATCCGTGGTTGGACAGTAATTTAACATAGAACTTTTTTTTGTGTTTTCATGAAGGTAGATTTATCCCTTTTAATGTAACAATTCAACCATTCTGTTTATTTTGTATAGGCCCAGTTTAGCGCTCGATGAGTTCTACCAGTTCCTGGAGAATATCGCAGCAAAGAAGAAAGTGTCAAAGGATGAATTAGTTGTGAAACTGTCCACTGTTGATATAACAAAAATTGGAAAACTCGGTGTAAGTATCAAGTGTTTCTCAACTTTTATAAACTAGGACATTTACTATAACCATAAATTCTGAATCTTCGAAGTCATATATAAAGATACTAGCAAAAATACCCGGTGTTGCCTGGGTCAGTAATAATTATTAGAAAAAATCGTTACTTGCTTTTGTTTTCTGTTTTAAGTAAAAGAATTTAAAACACATCTTTTTGACGTGATTAAAAATCGAGTTTCTTCCTTACCCATAAAACTAAAATAGCAATAAGTATAAAAACAAAGTAGTATTGATTTAGAAACGAAAAGCACTATATTTAAGCATATACAAATTTAAAAAACATGAAATTAATCTTCTCATGTTTAAAAAGATTAATCTGTTGATCCTTTTTTTAAAAAATGGAGGTCTAAAACCTTCTCTGTATGGCTAATGAAGTACGAAGTGATTAAAAAAAAAGTAGCTGCGCTCGTAATCCCCTTATACTTGCTTTAGTTATTTCGGGAAATTTCAATCATTGTGGCTCTTGGTGCGATTTTACCGAATTTGCGAAAGTCGTTTCGAGGTACCTTCGATGATGCTCCCCCATTCTTTCCTTACTTTATAAAACGATATGATATTAATTTTCGTTACAGAGATATCGTCGCCAGATGCTGAGATATTTTTGGTCACCATAAAATGGCACTGAAACAGTTTCATCCGAAATGTTACCAAAATAAGTAATAAAATTTGGTGATTGTTTGAAATTGTGCAAAAAGGAAAATTAATGGAAGTTTTTGTGCTGTTTATGGATTTGCCTAATTTAGTTGCTGGATTATTTAACACAGTAAAAAAAAGTCTTTTGAAAATTCTTTGATTGGCGATATTTTGTTTACATGGTGAAAGCTGAGAAACATTATGACGTAGTCTTCGGCTTCAAAAACAGCAACGTTGAAAAAACTGCCAAATGCATCAGCTACGGAAATCTTTCTGCAAAAATTTTGGCGATCTGCTGGTTGTTTTGGATAATGAGTAAGTGTTCAATCAGCATAAATAATAATAAAAACCATTAATTACATTAAAGTTCCGTTTAAATGGAAAATCATCAGCCAAATCATGTATTATTTGCCAATCTTGTGCAAAAATCTTACTTCAAGATTTGACTTGAGAAAAGCCTTGAACAATCACGAAAAGCAAAGAAAGTCAACAATACAACAATTGTCGCTATCGACAGGGAGTTGAGATGATACACTAAATACTGTATTGAGTTGAGGAAAGCCTTCGAACATGGATCTAAAAAGCTCATAACTCGTTTTTTATTCTACTTAGAAATTTCGAACAGGTGCCATCTTCAGCAGAAAAATCAGAGCTTTCGATGGACATATAATATAAATATGTGCAAGTATTTTTTCATCCCAATATTAGAGAATTTATACAAAAATTGTGTTTTATTGCCCCCCTAAGGGGGTTTTGCCCCCCATAACGGGACGAAAACTACCCTATGTGCTATTCTGATGCATAAGCTATATTATTGTAAAGTTTCATCAAAATCCGTTCAGTAGTTTTTGCGTGAAAGAGTAACAAACATCCATACATCCATCCATACATCCATACATCCATCCATACAGACAAACTTTCGCATATATAATATTAGTAAGATTAACACACAATGCATGAATGAATGGTTATACTGCATAAAAAATAGGGCCAAACAAAAGATACAAACACCTTTCCTCTGAGATAAATAAATACCTTTGTGCTGAACAGTAAAGTAAGACAAAACAACGTTAGAAGAAGCACAAATTTGTAAATTACAGCAGACACGTGTTTTCAGCGTTACAGGGAACGTCTTTTCATCCATAAGCTCATTATTTTTTGTAATGAAAAAGGCGTTCCCTGTAACGCCGAAAACACGTGTCTGCTGTAATTTACAAATTTGTGCTTCTTCTAACGTTGTTTTGTCTTACTTTACCTTTCATCTGGTTTATCTATATAGTGTGGTCCAGATAAGTTGAGCTATGACTTTGCCTATGTTTACCTCTTTTTTTTTGTGGAGTTCAGTGAAAAAGGAAAGTGTTAGAGCAGATTTGAGCTGGAGTACTTTTGCAAAACTACTACGGTGGATATGCCACATAAGGTCATGTACAACGATAAGGTCATCCCCCTATTTTCAATTCGTAACTAATATTTAGAGAAATAATCTCTGTTGAATACTATTACTGACACAAAAAACTTGACATTTGTGCGACCAAAACTCAAGGAAATATTCCAGTTCAAAGTTTTAAGGGACCATACAAGAGATAAGATTGGAACTTATCGCCCTTTTAGAAGAATGACAGGTTGTCAAAGAAAAAAAAAAAACAATCATTTATATTTTTTATTGCTATTCAAAAATTCGTGCAAATGTTATGCCGTGATACGTGAAAATACGCTGCAAAACCTCGAACAATTTGAAAATTCCACTCTGAACACAAATAATTTTAAACACTTGTTAACCGCTAGATTTTCTCTCAAAAGGTGTTATTGACAACGAGTGAAAAGTGGTGTATGTCACAAAACGATGCGTTACATATCTCGGTGTATTCGTCATACTAATTTCAAACTTTTTGTGTTGGAATTGTTTTTCAATGGAGATTATTTCCTTAAATATAAATTAGGGGAACTGTAGCCCGTATAAAAAGTTATATTTTAATTTTTTTTACTCTCTACTTACTTTTAATTTTCACTTCAAACATTCAATATCTTAACTCTACATCTGATTTTGAACATTTTTGCAATTGGAAGTGTGCATCTAGGACTAATGGTTGCGAAAATAAAGGTTTTGCAGGTTAAAACGGAACTCCCTGTATATATTTTTTTCTTCTGTGCGTGTGTTTGCCACTATACTCCTCTTAAACGGCTATACCGATTTTGAGAAAAAATTTTTGAGTGCGATTAAGTTGATTCGAGAATGGTTTAGCTTCGTAATTTGATCGAATAGGAAATTTTTTTGTTAGTTAATGAATTTATATAAACATTGGAAGGTTATATCCTCCAAATGACTAATATGTATTTTTTTGAGCGAGAACTGAAGTAAATATTTAACCAGTTGCCAAAGGAAAATAGGAAATTCAGTTCTTTTTGTATTGAAACTTTCCTACTGTGATGTGTTAATTGAGATTAGATAAAAAGTAGAGAAAGTGAAGTCTTCATTTCTCGAAGCAACGGTCTCAAGTCCCGTGATATATTTGTGCTGGAAGAAATTGGGTTTCTTTCGTTAGGTGTCCTCCAATCCTCGAATTTGACACATATGACTTGAGATCATTGCCTCAGATTTTCCTTATCAAATGATCAAAAACATCCGTATATAGCAGCATTTGGGCGATTCTCAAAAAAAAAAAAAAATGTCCCGTGCGTAACGCTAAATTTTTCAAATCTATTTTATTCAAGTAACTAATAATTAAATATGGGATTAACTTATGCTTTGATAGTATATTAAAGCATGTATTAATCCCCAACAGCGTTATTTTTTGAGAACCTTGGTTAGCTGGAAAAAATAAAAAACTTAGCGTTACGCTCGGTACATTTTTTTTTCAGAATCGCCCATTTGATTCCGGCCTAAAGCCATCTGAGTTTTTTCGCCACTGGTAAGATGGATTTAAGGACAATTAAATCATCAGTACATGATTAAAGGTAAATATGGTGAAAATTATAGAAAAGGTAGATATTATTTTTGTTCGGAAAAATCACAACAGGGTAGTCTATACACAAAAGATTAGTACAGGGGAAGATTTGTATGCTTGGCAAAAAGAACAAATAAAGTAATGTATGGATATCATTTAAGTACGCGAGGAAAGATCGCAAGTGAAAAAAATGCTCAGCTAGAGAGCAGGATAATTTAAACGTTTTCGTTCTAAAGATAGGAGCGTTAATCGGGCCGGATTACAGTAACGTGGTCGCTTGGTTATTTTAGCGATAAACAATAGAGTTGCGGGATTAGCTTACATTTTAAAGCTCCTGTAAATGTAATTTAACCTCTTTTTTGGCGAAATATTTTAAATTTTAAAGAATTGTTTTTATGTTTTTAAATGGTTCTTATTCATTTTAGTAAAAAAAAAATGTTTATTTTAAATTAGGGGGGTGGAGTGATTTTGTTCATTCAAGGACTTTTTTTTTGCCTTTTCAATTTTTTCAAACTATAGCTTTTCGATATTCAAATTCTTTTTTATACGGGGAAGGGGAAGCGGGGTTTCCATTTCGTTCCAAATGTACTGGACAGTTAGTTTTGCAAACTAAGCATCATAAGGAAGATTTTTATAGTTTTGAGTGTAGCTGAAGGAGAAAGCCATGATATATACATGAAGATCTTTCAAGTACGCGAGGAAAAAAGTGATTAAAACATCTGTTCAGTGGCCATTACAAAAATCAAGTTGTAATAAACGCACGCATTGTGGCACCAAGTATCTTAAAAGCATTTTCTTTT